>NC_047051.1:44501766-44686766 GCF_011762595.2 Tursiops truncatus
TTGCTTTCCATTATAGATATGATAAAAATTTGCTCCATAGAGAGAGGGAAGCATATTACTTTCTGAAAAGTAAGCATTGCCCTGTTCCCTTATGAATAAAAATATGCTATAGCGGTAGGCTGCCAAGAGTTACACTATATTTCCTTAGGATTAGAGGCAACGCTTCACTTTTGATAATGTACTTGGAAAGATAAAATGCATCAGAAAACTCTATTCACTAAATTTATCATTCACATAGTTGGCTTATCATAGTTAGTCACATAATTCATAGACTGATTAAGTGCAAAGTGAATTAATCATGTAACTAAATATTTTCAAGGCAGTGCATGAATGATAGAGTTAATCAATAATGTTCCCAAACTCACTTTACTAGCTATTAGCACAGTATTCTTTATTTTGGCAAATGGTAGAAAATCTATATTTGGAAGTCACTCAGAATCAGAGGTCCAAGGCCAATACTAGGCATAATTATGAAGAATCAAATATTTCTTTACAAGTCTCCAGACTTTTTAGATTTTATTCTGAATCTTTGTAGCCCATTTAACCTGACACTTAAATCCCTACAACACAATTTTGAAAGACCCATGGAAGTTGAGTTTATTTCAGGAAAGTGCATGCCTTTCTCTTCTTTTATATAAAACTAATGATCGAAATTCTTTCTAAAAAACTCATTTGTTATTTAATATTTTATTGAAGACTCATTATGAAGGGCACCTACTAAAATTGAAGAGTAGGGCTTCCCTGGTGGTGCAGTGCTTGAGAGTCCGCCTGCCGATGCAGGGGACACGGGTTCGTGCCCCGGTCCGGGAAGATCCCACATGCCACGGAGCGGCTGGGCCCGTGAGCCATGGCCGCTGAGCCTGCGCGTCCGGAACCTGTGCTCCGCAATGGGAGAGGCCACAACAGTGAGAGGCCCGCGTACCGCAAAAAATTAAAATAAAAAAATAAAATTGAAGAGTAATTAAAAAACAATGAAGGGCTAAAGAAATTGTGAGGAAACCAACTTGAATATTGTCTCGCTCATAACCCTTAAAACCTTTCATTAATACCATTCTGTCTGGATTGCTTTGTCTGCCATTTAAATCAAGTCTCCTGAGATATAAAACCATCTTATTCTGTCCATTAAAAAATACCAACTCTGCTGCCAGTTCTTGTAAATAAATAATCATGAATGTCTGCAGGAGACAGGCTCATCTAGTACCACCATCCTTTTAAAGAGAAAAAACAAAAAAAACAACTCAGAGGCATTATTTCAAACTATATACATCTATTCACTCATTGACACCTGGCCAATTTCCACATTTCTAAAGCCAGAGATAATTTATATGTTCAACCTAAATAGATAGAACAGGAAACAAATGGGAATAAAGCAAAACCAAAACAAGACAAAAAGCAACAAGCTTTGTTCTTGCCATGTTCAGAAAACTGCCATATTCAGGAAAATGATGGGAGAGGGAATAGAATTGCCTTTCAATATTCCTTGAAGACATGATCCAAGGCAGAAAAGTAATCCCACAGCTGGAAATCACCCAGCAACCATGGCACCTCAGCAATAGCAGTGAGTTTGTATTTACTCCATCCTCCAACACTCCAAACTCACTAAGCTTACTGCTTCACCTCGTGCTTGACTACCTTGCAAGAACTCACAACCATCCATTTCTAGCCAGAATCGGATCAAAAGCATGACCCTGACAAGCTCCCATTCTTGATTATGGCATATTTTGTTATTTTTGAAGCTATAAATAAGGTCAAAATTATGACACAGGTAAACTTTGACTTGATGTCTTACCAAAGATTCTCACATCATTTCTTGATTGCCTAAAATCCCCCATGGTGAAGGCCATATGGGTGTCCACTTCCTCATAGAGTTAAAATAAGTCATTTAACATAATTAAGATTATTCAGTAATAATCATCTTAATATCTTGATATTCACCTTTGACCTTTTAATATGACCAAATATTCATATACATGATTAATAATAGTTATAGTATTGAGGCCAAAATATTGATTATTCCCTATACCTATATAATGTAGTGTTTTAATAGATATTTTACAATATATATTTTGCCATATAAATAGTGTAATTTACATCTTTGGCATTTTGGTCTATTTCTTAGGATGTAGTCCACAAGTTAGAGTTATGAAATCAAAAGAAGGAACATATTTGAACTTATTTCCCAAAACTGTGCACATGTACATGCAATACATGGGAAACAAATTTTAACTGCTATTTGAACAATATTCTATTCCCACAAATGTAAAATATTACCATATCTTAACCCAAACAATAAACAAAAATCACAAGGATTGTTGGTGTGTTTGCAGATCAATGAAAAGCAATCGACAGAACTGCAACAAATTCCGTACTTTAATTATATATAGAGATGCTTATATATAGAGATGCTGGATATAACATACTAAAGTCTGTGATTACTATGTATTACTAGGCCAGGAAAACAATAACTTCAATCATCATTAGGTTGTATTATGCCACTATAAATACAATTAAGTTGTAAAATCCCCTAGTTTGAAAATATTCCTTTGATTACTTTATCAATTTGGAGTTTCTTAAATTGAGGAACTTGTAAACATACCAGTTCCTACCTATTCTCAGCCAGAAATTTTGATTAATTTTTCTGGGATGGAGGGGTGGGATAGGGAGGGTGGGAGGGAGGGAGACGCAAGAGGGAAGAGATATGGGAACATATGTATATGTATAACTGATTCACTTTGTTATAAAGCAGAAACGAACACACCATTGTAAAGCAATTATACTCCAATAAAGATGTAAAAAAAAAAATTTTTTTTTCTGGGATGGGCACATATATAGGTTTGGGTTTTTTAGAGGTATCCAAGTATTTATTTTTAGCAGCCACAGCTGAAAATTACAGCTTTAGATAAAGAAAGCTCTGTGTGTGTGTGCGTGTGTGTGTGTGTGTGTGTGTGTGTGTGTGTAAAAGCATGTGTTAAAGCAAATAAACACATGTGAGTGATATAGAGACTGAGAATTCAGGGACCTTATACACAATTCCTGGCTATCCAACTGATTTCTCTAAGAAGATATAATGGACCTGGAAAACTTCCAGAGAGAGGAAGTAAAACTGATAATAGGAATGAGGATTAGTTTGGCCACAGTTACCAGAGAGTACAAGATAATATTCCCTGCTAAAAATAACTCACATATTCCACAAATTCAAAACTTCTTTTCCTTTATAAAGAAATGCTTGGGCTTCCCTGGTAGTGCAGTATTTGAGAGTCCGCCTGTCGATGCAGGGGACACAGGTTCATGCCCCGGTCCGGGAAGATCCCACATGCCTCAGAGTGGCTGGGCCCATGAGCCATGGCCGCTGAGCCTGCGCGTCCGGAGCCTGTGCTCTGCAACAGGAGAGGCCACAACAGTGAGAGGCCCGTGTACCGCAAAAAAAAAAAAAAACAAGAAATGCTTGAGCACAAAAGTATAAAATAAGATCAGTCATGTATTAGCATTATTTTAGTCAAAACAACAGAAATAAAGCAAAAATTATAGCAATTGAGTTGGTTGTAAAGGCTAGTCCAATTCTTAGTAAATGGCATAGGAAGCTTGGACAGTCAGAAATCATTCTGAGCATGAATAATGGTTAACAAAAGAGCATGCAAAAAAAAAATCAAAAAAGAAAGATGGAAAATGCAGTTGAAAAATCTTCCCCATTCGGAATTTTGCTGAGGACTCCTGTGAGGAAATATTTCTTTAAATTAAGCGATTGGAAGATAGCAAAACTCAGCCTCAAATAATTTAGTTAATCCACTCTGTTCAGGTGAGCCCTGTGTCTATGATACACCTTTTTTTTCACTCTTTCAGTGGTACAGGCAAGGGAATGTAGGCCATGTTCATCTCCCTCTTTAAAATCAGCACACAAGAGTACAATATCAAGAGTAAATGGTACTATAAAAAGCTTTTATTTTCCTCCAGAGTTACTTTTTACTAGTAGAAATATCAAAGGTTTATACTATATTCCTCCAGAGCTTACTATATTACTACAAATAAACATTTCTGCAAGTTCGTGCTTGCATGGAATCACGGCGCATGTACACATGTGATTTATGTGTAGAGGATGAATGAGGTGAGCAATAGGAGTTGATGGAAAAGAGCCACAGAATCAAATAACTCAATTTCCACAATGATCTATTTAAGACCATTTGAAATATAAGTAGCTATGGAAAATGCATTTATGATGATCAACATGTATTCAATGCAACTTGCATTTGAAAACTATGCTTAAATGAACCCAATATAAGTGATTTGGAAATGTGAATTTCTTCTCCCAGATCTTTTCTGTTAAAAAAGCTATTTAGCCACATGTAGTAAATGCAAGGCCTGATAACATTGTATCCTTTATTCTATGTAATGTGATGACATAGACACACACACACACAATGACATACATGATCTAGTTCTTCCCTTTATATTTCTCTGAAATGATTCAGATGAGCAGTAACTGCCAAATTTTACTTCAGATATGACCTGTCTCCTATGCAGTATCAACAGTATAAAAATACACCACATCTTAAGTCAATCACTATTTTTGTTCTGCTTTACTAATGGCCCATAAAATGTAGGAAAAAAATATTTCAAATACATAGTGTGAATGGACTGACATTGTTAACACAAAATGGAGAATAATATACAGGAAAATTTCTGTTGTAAGAGCATCCAGTTCCATCTTTAGCATAAGTTGCTTGACTTATTCAAATGATGTTGCTTACATTTTATCTTCTCTTTTGTATGTTACGTTTAAAATATTCTTTTTGTCTAGAAATAAATCACAATTTATTATATACCTTTGGGGACATGTCTTTTACTTTATCATGTGTGATTTTATGATCATTTATGAGAATATCTTAGAGGATATTTTAGAAATATTATATTTATGACATTAATGGTTTTAGTTCTGACTGACTAAGATATCAGAGCTATCCCATGTTATTCACTGATATTCTAAATCAGGCATTGACAAATTTTTCAGTAAAAGATCAGATTTTTGGCTTTGGGGCTAAACAATATCTGTAGCAATTACTCAGCTCCGCTCCAGTAGCATCAAAGTAGCCACTGGTAGTAATAAATGAATAAACATGCGTTTCAAAAAAACTTTTGTTCACGAAAAGAGGTGGTGATCTGGGTAAGACCTAAGGGCTGTAGTTTACCCTCTTCATGTTTATTGTCCTCTAAGTGGTGACTCAGTGACCCAGGCTATTTAATCTGTTGATTACTACCCTCAAATGAGATCACTGTGTTTGCTATCATTGAGGAATAAATGGCAGAGGACCATGTACTCTGATCCCATGCTTTGGCCAAGAAGTGTCACATGTCCCTTCTGCCCACAGTCCATTGATCAGAACTAATCACATAGCCTTACCTAACTGTTAAGAGGCTGGGAAATCTGAGAACAGATGGAATATTAAGTGAGCACGCTGTCTCTGCCACACTCAAGAATTATAGATAGTAATTCGCAGAGAGAGAGATGTGTAGATAGTAATTAATAAAGTATAAGTTTGTAGTAAGAGTAATAAGATGGCCAAATCTTTTAAGAAATAAACATTATGTAATTTGTTTTGTCTTGTGCTTTCAATAATATGGGTTGTCATAAGTCTTACAGTGCTACAGCCATTCAGCTGACAAATGAAAGGAAAAAACAAATAGGAATGATGCATTTTTTTGATTTGTCCCTAGAAAAAGCATCATTCATAATGTATATCAGGAAATATAACATTGTAGGAACATTGAAGGAAAATAGTACTGTAGAAACATTATTTTGATGAAAACTTTGTATATAATAGTTGAAGAAAGATTAAATGCAGACAAAAAAGAACTGTGATTATAAACACCCATGTACAAAGTAGTGGTCAACCTGATCACCCCACCACAGGCTGCTGTGAGAAAAAGAACAGTGAGGAAAGAATCAACACAACTAAGTTGATTGAAGAAGAGCTAAATCCAAAGTAGACCAAGGACAGAGAAAGGCTCTACATGGCTAAAGTTGTTTTTAATTATTCTTTAAAGAGAAACATTTTTAATTAATATCTAAACTCAGATAAATATGATATATATCATATATAATACATACAATATTTTATATATTATATATATAATGTGTATGCTACATAGATGTCCCTGTTTATATTAGCTTTTAGTAAGATATATAGATGACATAGCTATAGATATAAATGTTATAGATACAGATATATAGATATAGAGATAAAGGGTGTCACTGACTTCAATGCAATAATGTAGCTTTCAAATATTAAGTATTAAGATATAGCACCATTAGAAGTTAGTTCTATATGATCTATATATCTCTGAAGCCACTTTTATTTTTAGAGCTAACAATAGAACTATAACTATCTTCCTTTCAATATTTTGAAATACACATTCATAAAATCCTGGGCATGTGTCTGGTGACTTCTAGCCTTCGTTTCTTTGGTTTTAATACACTCAAAAATGACATGGTTACTTATTCCCAAAGATCATTTTGCTTCTACTCCCAGTTTTCTTTACTCATCATAATAGTGTCCAGAGTTGCAATTCCCCATATTGATTCTTCAAAGTTTTTCATGATGAAATATTTAATAAGGCAAGTCAAGTATTTATCAGATGTTGTTTTTAGCAGAATAAAACTTCTCACAAATAAAGTCCTCCATCATTACCAGTATGATACTGTGACTGTTTTATGATATGCATTAGGAAAACATTTTGAATATTGTTTGTCTGGCCTAGAAATCTGTAGAATTTTTATTTCTGCTTCTCTCATCTCTTATTCTCCCCCAAAATGTTTCAACTGCAATTCCATTTTCCTATCTGTGAATTTTTATTCAAGAATACATCTGTCTGATATATGGTCTAATGTAGCAGAAAAAACATCAGCTTTGGAAACAGACAGGCCCAGGTCCACAACGTAGGTGGCTTTTAGCAAGTTACATTCACTCTTTGAACCATTATTCTTTACCTAAAATTACAATTATAAGTTTAACATAAAATCTTTTCAAATTTATTTGTGCATTTATCTCCATTAACTTGGAGTTTTATCTCCTCTCCATTTGAGTTGAGGAGTCTATTGTTAAATACATTTTTAAAGAAACATTTTAAATCATTGAGTTTCAATAGTTTCATAATGTTCTAGGTGTATTTTCTTATCCATTTCTTTGGAGAAGCCATGATGTTAAAAATAGAAAGAGGGGCTTCCCTGGTGGCGCAGTGGTTGAGAGTCCGCCTGCCGATGCAGGGCACACGGGTTCGTGACCCGGTCCGGGAAGATCCCACATGCCGCAGAGTGGCTGGGCCCGTGAGCCATGGCCACTGGGCCTGAGCGTCCGGAGCCTGTGCTCCGCAACGGGAGAGGCCACAGCACTGAGAGGACCGCGTACCGCAAAAAAAAAAAAAAAAAAAAAGAAAAGAAAGAGAACAGCCCAAGCCTCAAATTACCAATCCATTCTATTTTGTTTCTGGAATAAGAATGAAGGACAGTTGCTAAATTCTGTTTGGGGGGAGATAATAAAAGGTGAATTACATATGGTCCTAGTTTACAATCTAATTAAGCAAGTTTACTTGCATTTTTTAAGATACATTTATTTTTTCTGAGTGAATGTCCCCGTTATGCAGCAACAATAAAGATTTTTAAATTAGAAATGTAGAATTTAACAACTACTCAAATAACTTACTGAATTTTTCATATTTTACCCCTGGATAAGTACTCATGAGATTTCCACTGAAGACTACTAAAACCAAGGGTAATTCAAAGTCAAATAGTCAGCACATAACTTCTAAATTCCTTTCATAGGAAAGTATTATCCTCTGTTGTTGCATAACTCTCAATAATGCTAAAGGTAGTTATTTTTACATCACAGGTAAAGTAGGCCTTTTAGTTGACTAAAGAGTGGAATGGCCATTAAGCATTCTTTTTTTGTGATGAAGAGATTGCATTTACAGAACTTGTAGGATTTTTATTCACCCATTTGTCAAGTTTACTTCTCTAAGGTTGTCACTATTTTTCTTAGTTATCATTGTTGGAAAACTCACTTGTGGCATAAGTTCATTAAATGTAGTATGACCAAATAAACATTGTGTAGTACAGATAACTAGAAAGTCTGCCCAATGAGATTTATGCAAAAATATGGTGTTATGCAATGGCATGACACTGTAGGTACTTGTCTCTTATGTCTCTGTTTTTCCTCCAAAAGAATTACTTTCCAGTTTCTTAAAATGCAAACTTATTAGCCTTAAGAAAGCTGTAGCAGGACTTTGTAAAGTATAAAATATTCTTATTGTATTGGTCTTAAACTGATTCAATGACTGAACAGATTCAATGACTTTAAGGAACATTATCTTTTTTTTTTAACTGGATGATGCCGATTAAGACCTATTACATGATCTTTTGATAAGTTGCATACAGGGTCCTCCCTACCTCCTTGAGTCTAAAATTTTGTTTTGTTTTTTATTCTTACACATAGTTTACTAGTCAAGTTCACAACGGACATGACTGTTCCTAGAACTATTGGATGAATAAGAGTTTCATTGTTGATAACAAGCCTGATCAGTTCTCTTCAAAGTAATATTAGACAACCCTAGAATTTCAACCTAAAAGGAGACCTCACTGTATAGAAGACAGGGCGAAAAAAAAAGATATCACATTGATTGAACTGATTGAAAATAAACCCTATAAAAAGAGAAGAAAAAAATGACTAGGTCTGCAAAATTTTATATAAATTGGGTAAATTTTAAAAAATCTCTTTAACATTACCTAAGCAATATATGTTTATTAGTGATTTTTTTTTAAAGGGAGGAGGGAGGGGTATTGAGTATTACGAATTGAGGTAATAAAACTCAAAATTGTACTATAGATCGAGTATAGTAAATGTTTATTTCTCATTCACTGAGAGTGCAAATTGGGGTTTCAATATCTGCAGTTGACTTTTCTACACATAATGGGATCCAGACACTCAGGCTCTTCCCCTGTTTCAGCCAGGCCATCTTCAACACAGCTTTGTCTGCATCAAGCCCAGTGCAGAGAAGATGGCCGGGAGGACTTCAGTGGGCAAGGATCCAGAGGCTGGACTGGACCTGGATGTGGTCCCTCACCTTGCTGACATGCCTTACGGCTAGGGCTTAGTTGTAAGGCCATACCCAGCTACAAAGATGGCTTAGAAATGTAGTCTGGCTGTGCCCAAGAGAAAAAGGAAAGGATAGGGTAATGGGCTGGCAAACTCTGACACACCAGCAATCAAACATAAAGAAAAACACATAGGCAGACATGAACACAATGCTATTCCAATCACTGTTATCAATCTGTTATATGTCTTTTCTGACTTAAAATGATAGTACATGTACAAATTTATGAGATTCTGTATGACATGATAACTTTAGGGTTACTTATTAACTGAGAAAAATAGAGACATTTTAAGTTTTCATCAATAAGGGTAGACCTAAAATACAGTTACATCCATTTTATAGAATATTAAGTAGCTATTAAAAGAATGAAGTGGAGGTAAGTTTGTACTGCTTAAAATTGATGTTCATGATAGACTGATTACTTTAAAAAAAAACCTAATACAGAAAAAATTCTATTGTAAATTAAATTGAGTGTATTTGTTAATATGTGAATATACATACGGTGTACAAAATACTGGGCAGATTTAAGATAATCTGATGTTGAAGTTAGGGAAAGCACAGGGCAAACTTTTACTTTATAACTTTCTGTATTATGGGAGTTTATTTTTCCTTTTCTTAAAAAGCATCCTATATTACCTGTGAAAGGACAAAAATAAAGAAACATTTGATTACAAAAAAAAAAAAAGGAATATCCAATACAAGGCCAGAGGAAGTGTACTTATCAGCTTGATACTGACACTTGTGACTTTCACATATGAATTGCCTAAGTCTCCTATTATGAAGAAATAGAGCTAATAAATGCAATTTCCATGTACATTGTTCAGGTGGCATGTTGATTTAGGGAGACTTTCTTCTCTCTTAAATCTGACCCCAAGTCTCAAAAGCTGAGGCAGTAGCACAACAAATTAATTTCTTGGAATGGTACTACTTTTCAATAGCATCTTAAGGAAAAACTTCTTAAAATCACTTAAAGTTAATTACGTCTACTCAGTGTTGAGTAAGTTGAGGCCTTAAGATCACTAAATCAAACTAATCTGTGTTCTTATTAAAATACTGCTTCCTAAGTGCCTTCTACTGTCCCCTTCCACTTTTAGAACCAAAGTATATGAACTTCTAACAAAAACCTCAAGGAATTCCTTTGCAGAGGCAAATCAGAGAATCTCTGGGGCAGATAGAATTTACCAACAGAGATCTGAAAGTTAAAGAGAAACAGACTTCATTGAGTTCTTATGTCACCTGTTGAACACCTTGTTATTCTTGTCTGAAAAATGGTACAATAGTTTTCTTCTCTTCAAAATGGGGACAAAAATATTTTCGACTTCAAAGGCTTGTTTGAGGATTGAATGAGACAATACTTCCAAAGCATTTAACATAGTGCCAAGCAATCTGCACTATGTTAGGTTATATTATTATTTTTTTCTCTTGTGGCTACTGTTGTTGTTTGAAGATTCCTGAGAAGAATTGGCCCTTAGGAGAAAGTAACAGAGAAGAGAAATGGGCTCCAGAGCTTTGTCTGCTTCACAAAGAGACCACCGTGCTTGCAACTTTGCCTGCTACTGTGGCTACTGTCAGAGAAATTCTACTGGGATCTTCAGCGTTGTTCCATGCTGCCATAAATATTTACTTGGCTGCTACTCTATGCTGGGCACTTTGTATCTTGGGATTTAAAGATGAATAAGAATCTTTGTGGCTGAGTTTCTGCAGACCATTGGAATGCCTGGTACAGATCAAATGGGCTAAGAAGGGCAGCAGGTTTCTGAAACAAGAAGCGATCAAAGCTCTTTCTCTGAGCTAGGAGTGCTCTATCTTTGGCCTCACACTACAACTGCCTTCTGCAGTCTCCCACATTCCCTTTCTAAGTGCTCTGGGGCAGAGGTGGGAGCACTGCTGTATAAAACTGGTTCTCTCAGACTTGCCCTCTTGGCACACATTCATGAAAACACACACACATACACACATACAAACCTTCACAGCCTATCCAGAGTGACTGTTGTGTTACAGGCACAGTGAGTGATGAGATGCCTTTTAAGTGGTCTGAGCAGTACAGATGATGTCTCCCCATCAATGTAATTGTATTTCAGGTGAACTCACAAATGAATAGTAACAGCCCCACGGCCTGATGCTTTTTCATCATTCATATTAATTTGTGAATGTATATATTTGGTTGCTGTGGTTCACAGATGAAAAGCAGAAAATCAAGGCAATTGTAGAATCATTTTGATTGCATGTGATGAAAACATTGGAAAGCAACAGATATTCAATATTCAGGTCAATTTCAATGCTAGTGTGACTGGCATATCAAAATCTAATCTTAATTAAAGTCCTGGAAAGATTAAGTATATAGAGAAGAAAGTAAAACAAGGGAATAAACAGTCTTCCAAAGAATCAAATAATTTTTTCAAATTTGTTTTGTCTAACTACCTGCACATAGAAAGGCAAAAAAAAGTAAGATCATGTCATATGAGAGTAAGGTCTTACATTTCATGAATATGGGGAAACTTGACATGTGTCCAGAAATGGGGAAATATTTATTGTGTTGTTTTGTCTTCCTCTTTTATAATTAATTCACAATTAGACATGTAATTATAATTCAGAAACGGGCAAAATACATTCAGTGGTTTTAACCATTGATAGATTTGTAAGCAAAAGCAGCTGGACTGGAATGTCTTCAAGGAAATATTTACATGCCAACAGTTTATCAAACTGAAAGTCTGCTGATAAATCTACACATGGGCATTATGTTAATGATAGTGCAACAATGATTCATTCAGTGCCTCCTACTACTTTCACAAGGCAGCAGATGTAAAAGAATAAAATCTGGGTGCAAAAGGAGAAAAGGTCTCTGTGCTTTTAATCCTTTACCGCCTTTCAGAGGAGACCATCATTAATATGGCTGTTACTCTTTATTCCTTAAGCTACTTCATATTAAATCATTTCTTGAAGAGAAATTAAAAGAAACTAGGACAAAAGGACATTAATTCTAAACCATAGGACTTCAGGATTCCAGAATAACAAAAAACACTTTGTTTTAAATGTCCAGTAAACTATCACTTTATTTTAACAAGATGGCAATGCAAATGACCACAGGGGATCTTATCCTAGGGATCTCAAGATTTCAATGCTCTTCAAATTTTTTTCACCAAGTAGCCAAGAGAACTGATGTCAAGTGATCTTCTTTCCCCATCGTGGGGAAGAGTGAGGGTGGAAATAAAGCGATACCAGGAGGGGAAAGATGCCTTCAGGAAAATAGAAGAAATGAGTGCTCTTACTAAAAATAAACATAGAAATAGGGCAGCATGGTAGAATGAAAACAGTAAACATCCAGTTTATAGAGACACATGGTTTAAATCTTTCTTTTCCTTGGTTCCTAATATCTGTGGGATCTTGGACAATTTATTCAATCCCCCTGAGTCTCCACATGGTCCACTCTAAAAGACTGATATTCAGGCCTACTATTAGATTCCTTGAGTCATAGCACCAGGAACTGAGCTCAATCGGTTTTCATTTCACCTTCATATTCATCTCTAGCAATATCATTATCTCCAATTCACAGAAAAGGAAAGCAAGGTCCCATAAAATTCCCTAACATGCTCAATTCACAAATCAAGTAAATGACAGAGTGGTGACTTGAAACTAGTCCAGGCATTTGGACACTATTCTACAGTGGACAAGTGTACTCTCAGAGAAGAAACTTAAAAATCTAGTTATTAGATTCAGGAAGCAATGCTGATTTTGGAATCTGCATGCAACAGTCACTTGAAGTTGAATAACCGAGTAAGAGGCCTATTAAATCTTGTACTTTCCTAGTTTATGAATGAGATTGGTTCCAGAGCCTGGAGAGAAGCAGAACTAAAAGATGATGTTTATATAACCCAAGATCAAAAACTAAAGGATAGTCATAAATGGGAGTCAGGAAGAGCATTTTAAGATATGAACTTCTGGAATTAATGACGAAAAACAACGTGTTTAATGTATATATAAAGAAGACTTCCAGCAGCAAGTAACACCACAACAAAAGACTAAAACTGGCTCTAAACATACTGATACTTGTAAAACTAACAAAAAATATGGGTATGGTTCAGCAACTCAGTGATGCCATTAGGGACCCAGACTTTTTTCCACTCTCTGTTCTCATGGGTTCGATTTTTGACTTAATGACTTCTGCCTTATGGTTGAAATATGGCTACTGCACCACCAGCAACTCAAAAAAGGAAACAAGGAGTATAAGGCAAAATATTTTCTTCTCATGAATATATGCCCTGTTATTTTGGATAAAGAACTGCAGGAAGGAGATTTTGCCTGTCTCATTGGTCAGAACTTTCACATGCTTACCCCTTGACTAAAGTTGGGCTAAAGGGAATGGGATTCTCAGAATGTGATTATTCCCTGGATATAATAATGGCACTGGGCAAGAACCTTTTCTTCCATAGAACTAAGAGATTTCTGTTCACCATCTGTTTATATATACAGTTTCTACAAGCAGAAGATGAGGGGTAGAATGGCTGCTTGGTAGCCAATGAGCAGGGTCTGCTTCACATAGTAAATATACATCTAAAATGATTATCCACAGAAGATGATTCTTTTAACAAGATAAAAAATATCAGTGATGTCTAAGACGTGTATTTCAATCCCTGAAAAAAAATACTACACATATTTAATTTCAAAGCTAAAACATTAACCAAAGTGTGAGAATTCTGTATCATCAGCTTCAAATAAATCAATGACAGTAGTATTAGAGATGGTGTGAATAGTTCATTTTCTTTGCAAATTGTTCATAGTTGTAATTCAATAGGGAAAAAAATAAGAAACAACAATAATAATAACTTTTTATTAGTCATGCTAAAGTAGCAAACCAGTGACATGGATAATTGAAAAAAGTGGATTATATGCATAATGATGAACTACTTAGGTTATTTGCTTCCCAGAGTTCATTTTGTATTCCCAACACATATTATCACCTATTTGAGGAAGTAATCACTAAGCATCTTGGGTAGAAAGTCCTATAAATCTAGGCCAGACAATTTTTTCATGGTTAAAATACAATAAGAATGTAAAATTCACTATAAAAATAGATGTGAATATTTATTATCCAAACGGTCTCTGCTGAGCAGTATCAATGAATGCAGTTTGGGTATGATAGAGAATTTTAGAGAAGCTTGAAAAAATTGGGAATATAAAACTCCACCTGTTATCTTAAATTTAGAAAGACACTTTTTTGTCTAGCTTTCTAAGGGTTCAGGCTACTTTTTCCAAACGATGCTTTGCTATAAAGTTATGAGGGGTCCAATACTTTATTGAATAGGCTCTGAGTAAATGTCAGATTTCAAGTCAAAATTAGAGGAATGCTTGTATTTAAGGCACCATTGCTGTAACTGCCACTTTATTTTATGTGTCTTCTCTTAGGCCTGCAACTATGCCTGACAATGATGGTGGTGGCATTTGATGTCTACTTGAGTTCCTTTAGTAGATTATATCTACTCTTATTGCCTAGTCTAGCTAGTGCTGTATTCTATTGTACATTCTGTTAGACGGGGACTGTCTTCTCAGTTATCTTTCCTGATTACTTAATTCGAGAACATTCACAAATAAACATGAGAATCATAATACAAATTGCCTTTGTATATCTCATTAGGTTAACTAGAATTTAGTGACAAACATCTTTTGCATTATTCTCTTTAAAACAAATCCTATTTATCAAGTGCTACTGTTATACAAGAAATAAACCAAATAACAGAATGGCCAGAATGGTGTTACACCTTTTAAATATAAGAAAATGGGCTGATTTTTGTTCCTCCTCTTCCCTGTCATTTGGATTTTTGCTGCTCTGAAATATATAGCTGGCTGAGTAGTTGCCAAAGAATACTTACATGTAGCACCTATTTGCTCTGTGAGGAGATTAACCTTAATAATTTATCACTTAAATCCAGACATTCTGGAAATTGAGAAAAGGGATACTATTAATAAATATCCTAGGAAAACAGGCATAAACTAGGACTTTTCTGGGCACAAAGGATGTATAATCACCCTAGAGATAAGTAACTGAAGCACTTGGTTCTTCTGCACTCGTTAACTAGATCTTTTTTTGTACAGTTTAGAAAGCAAACTAGAATTAAAAAATAAAATCTCACAAATTAACTTCTCAATAAAAATAATTCATGGAGATCAAGCCATACAATCATGTGAAATGAAAAGTCATTAAAAGGAGACGGCGATTTTTACAATTTGGTACAGAAAAGGGAAAGTAAGGGAAAAACACAAGCGTTTTTTAAATTTAATTTAATTTAATTTTATTTTTTTATCGGGGTATAGTTGCTTTACGGTGTTGTGCTAGCTCTTGCCACACCGCGAAGTGAACCAGCCATATGTATACACATATCCCCTCCCTTTTGGATTTCCCTCCCATCCAGGTCACCACAGAGCACTGAATAGAGTTCCCTGTGCTATATAGCAGGTCCTCACTAGATATCTATTTCATACCCAGCAGCGTATATATGTCAATCCCAATCTCCCAGTTCATCCCACCCACCCCCCTTTAACCACCTGGTGTCCACACGTTTGTTCTCTACATCTATGTCTCTATTTCTGCTTTGCAAATAGGTTCATCTGTACCATTTCTCTAGATTCCACATATGTGCATTAATATACAATATTTTTTTTCTCTTTCTGGCTTATGTCACTCAAAAAACAAGTCTTTAAATAGGATAACTTCACACAGCAGCACAAATGCAAGAAGAAAGGTCTCTTAAAATGTCCCTTGGCACAAATGTTCATATCTGCCAGAGGGCAGTTTGCCTTGGCCAAATGCTTTCTGGTTTCAGTAAATCTACCTCTTCCACAATTTGTGCAAGGATTTAAAGAAAGAAAATCACTTGAACTGATCAAAACATTAATCAGTTCAAACGTACAGTTTTGTTTTATCCTTGATTTATAGAGCAGAGTAAAATAGTATTCTTTTTGGTAAACTCCACTTAATGAAATACAATACTGAATCTCAGGATAGAAATTGTTTACGGTTATAAGGAAATAATTCTATCATGTTAACAACAGACTCATTTCATAAGTATGTTATGATTGCTCATTTCAAAGGATATTAGAGAACTAAAGTCCATTATAAAATATTTCTTAAGAATAAGGTGAGATTGACCTCCAAATGCATAACTCACCACTCAAGCTTAAATAGCCTTCAGTGCTCTCCTATTTTAGGATGTTTGTAACATTTGTCATGCCCAACATGTCCTGGCACACAATTCTCTTCCTGAATACTTCATAGGGGAGATTTAAATACCACAATCCCTGGCCAGTGTTATTTTTCCTCCCCAAAAGTATTAGGTCCCCTAGTTTACAAGTTAGTCAGTCATTGGATTTGTATGTCCAGTACTATACTGGATTCAGTAAAGAAATGCAATAAAAGCAAGATGCAGTATTCTGTTTTCAAAGATTTTACTCTCCAACTCAGGATACAAATATAGAATAAGTGAAATAATTGGGACTTTGTTAAGAGCTTAACTCTAGTATCAACTGCCCCTTGGTTCTGAGAAATATTTCATACAAAGTGTTGACTTGACTGAAGTCTCTGGAAGGGCAGGCAGCCCAAAACAGTTTACAGAGAAAGAAGGTTATTTCCAATAACTCTGTACCACATAGGGAAAAATAGGGTAGGAAAAAAAAAATCTAGAATCTCCTTTGACTAGGGTGAAGGATGCAAATGGCTGAAGGATGATTTAAAGAGAAAAAAGTAATTGACAGGTATAATGGTTAATTTCTGTGTCAACTTGACTGGGCCCTGGGGTGCCCAGATTAAATGTAATTCCTGGGTGTGTCTGTGAGGGTGTTTGATTATATTAGCATTTGAATCAATGGGCTGAATGGAAAAGATTGCCCTCCCCTATGTGGGTGGGCATCATCCAATCCACTGGAGGCCTGGATATGACAAAAAGGCAGAGGAAGGCAGAATTCCTCTCCCTGCCTGACTGCCTTTAGACTGGACTGGAATTTACATCACTGACTTTTCTGGGTCTTGAGTTTGCAGATGGCAGATTATGGGACTTCTTAGCCTCTATAATCATATGTCAGTTTATTAAATATATATCCTATGGGTTCTTTTCCTCTGGAGACCATGACTTAACCCAGATTCTGGAACTGGGAATAGTTCTAAAAGAACAATACTTAAAAATAAGTTTTATGAATTGATTCTAGGGTTTCTGGAATTGGCTCTCTAACTAATTATCTCTAAAGATGGTGATGACTCATTTTCAGTAGTAAAGACAGCCCTGAGAGTCCATCGCATCAAATGGTAAGAGAGATATGTGAAATATTTGTATTAAATACTTCTAACCAATGACTTATAAGAAGCCTAGAGTTGAGTGACCATATATAACATTTTAAAATTTTTTTGGAAAACAAATAAACATAATGAAGTTGGCTGGTTGCTCTTACTGTTCCTAGACAGAGTGGTGAAAAAAAAGGATGAGCTCAGGAATTTGAATTCCCAGCTCAGGCACCATAAAAATGTCCTGAAACTTTCTGTGTATGCTCTGAAGGAGACCCTTATCTCCGGTAGCCCCAGAGCTAAAATTGCTGAAAATCAAATGTAGAATCTCATCCTGTGACTGGCTAAAGTACACCTCAGCCTGAACTACCAGCATTGTAGGGTGTCTACAGTTAAAATGAGGGCATTGTTTGGGAAAGAATGTGGTATGGTAAGTTTGGATGGGGATGTATGGGAAGACCCTAAAGAAGCTGGGGTCATTGAGCCCCTAAATTCTAATGAGTCTCTTTGGCCAGTGGCAGAGACCTCCACAACTCCCGTGGAAGTGGCCTCCCCACACTCAGAGGCAGCAACACCTCTACCCCAGGAGCATCTGTCTTTCCACCCCTGTCTGAGGGGATTAACCCTGCATTGCCTGAGAAAACGGTAGTGGCTTCCCCGGAGACATTGGCTATGCAAGACAGAGCTGACTCTTCTCAGGACCCACCCTCACCACTCCTCCTTGTTTCCAGATTTATAACTAGACTCAAGTCCCAGCAGGCCTCTAAAGCTGAGGTACAAAGTTTGACCGAAGAGGAGGCACGCTACACTTCAAAAGAGCTCATTGAGTTTTCTGATTGATACAAGCAGAAACGCAGAGACATGTGTAGGAATGGACACTAAGGGTGTAGGATAATGGTGGAAGGAACATAAATTTGGATAAGGAATACTAACATGGACTCACTCATCGGAGATTCTGCATTTAATGTTGCAGCTCAGGAATTAGAAAAGTTTCTAACAGTTTGTTTGGTTGGCTGAAACATAGACCAAACTTTGGCCCACAGCGAGTGAACTGGAAATGCCAGAACTGTCTTGGTTTAATGTAGAAAAAGGGATTTAACGTGTCAGGAAGATTGATATGATAGAGTGGGTTTTTCCATTTAAGACCTACTCACCCACCGTGGGAAGGACCTGAAGACATACCTCTTACCAATTCTGTGAGAAATAAATTTCTGAGGGGAGCCCCAGCATCCTTGAAGAGCTCAGTGATCTCTCTTCTTTGCAGCCCAGTCTTCACCATGGGAGCTGCAGTCACTGAATTGGGAAAACTAAATGCAATGGGAGTAATTGGATCTATGGGTGGCAGGGGCCATGTGGCAACACCCAACTGCCAAAGACAACATGGATGTAGTTAAAGTAATGGACAGCAGAGTCAAAGCAGCAATCAGAGGAGTCTGATTGCTCAGGCTAATTGATCATGGTTGTTACTAGAAACAAAATGGATAGGGAGTTACTAAATTCTTACCTGATGTGTGTAAGCAGAAAAGTTCTAAGTCAAGTGAACAAAAGTCTAACTGAATCAAAAAAAAAATGACTTTAATCAATTAATTCCCGGACTTGAGCTGGTTTACAGACTCAGAACCCCTGAATGAAGGGGAAACTGAGTCACCTTAGGGAATTACCCTGGTACATTATCAAAATTTTATACTGCTAATATTTTCCCCATCCTTTCCCAAAGAATATATAGCTTAAGGAAAAGTGTATGGGGGCTAGGTTGACAAAGAGTGGACTTGTGATGGTTAGTTTTATGTATCAACTCAACTGGGCCCCTGCTGTGCTCAGATTAAATATTATTTCTGAGTATATCTGTGAGGGTATTTCCAGATGAGGTTAGCATTTGAATCAGTGGGCTGAGTAAAGCAGACTACCCTCCTCAATGTATGTTGGCATTATCCAATCTGTTGAGGGCCTGAACAGAACAAAAAGACAGAGGAAAGAAGAATTTGCTCACTCTGCCTGAATGAGCTGTCACCCTTGTCTTACTATTCGACTAGGACTTACTTCATTGGCCCTTTTGGTTCTTAGGCCTTCAGACTTGCACTGGAATTTACACCATTCGCTTTCCTGGATTTCCAGCTTGCACATGTCAGATAATGAGACTTCTCAGTCTTCATATTCAAGTGAGCCAATTCCTTATAATAAATCTCATCCTAGATACATTCTATTAATTCTGTTCTTCTAGAGAACAAAAACAGTGAAAAATTCAAAGTCAAGAAAAAAAAATCCTACGGCACAATACATAGTCACTATGTTTTGTTAAAATATACTTAAGAATACTTAGAAATATGAGAAATGATCCTAATATATTTTATAGCAGAGTATTAAATATTATAAATTCTATAATTATAAATAAATGTTAATGGGATTTATCTCTTTCTAGGATAGGTATTTTGAGTTCTAATTCTGAATCTCCACTAATCATTCTTAATTTTTAATGTTTAAATTAAATTTTAATTTTTTATTATTTTTTATTTTTTTGCGGTACGCGGGCCTCTCACTGTTGTGGCCTCTCCCATTGCGGAGCACAGGCTCCGGACGCGCAGGCTCAGCGGCCATGGCTCACGGGCCTAGCCGCTCCGCGGCATGTGGGATCTTCCCAGACCAAGGCACGAACCCGTGTCCCCTGCATCGGCAGGCAGACTCTCAACCACTGTGCCACCAGGGAAGCCCTAAATTTTAATTTTTATCAATAATATATGTACCTCTTTTAAAGATATATGGATGCCATATATATATATATGCCAGTCCCAACTCCATTCCTCCCCACACTTGTTCCACATATAGAAATTATATTAGCATTTGAACTGTTAATTTTAGTGTTTCGTTACATATTTCAAAATAATATATTTATGAAGCTTTCTTTTAAAAAAATTATATTTATCTATTTACCTTCTACTAAGGAAGACAAGAATTTAGCTCCTTACATCAAATACCAAATTGGAATATATATCTCTTTATTCCATTTACCCAATGTATTTATAATACTACTTTTGTAAAATTAATCCTCATTTATTGATCTGTAGAGATACTACGTGTTATTATACCATATGGCGTAATATAGCTATATATGCTTTCTTGTGCTTTTTAAATTTTTCCTAGAATTCATAATTCTCTCATTTATTTAATCTATTTTCTACATAATTATCATTAACATATCCTCAAACACTCCAATGGTAGTGTAAACTGTTCTTAGGTGTGATCAAATATATCTGATATTTTATCAGTTTCCCTTATTTTTAAAATTATTATTATTTTTTGAAGATATCTCTACTAGATGCTATGCTTCATTTCCCCCATTTGATCAGAAATTTCTAGGTTTACTGCTACCTTTTCATTCTAGGACACCCTTTTATTATCATTCCGGACTTCCCTTGGCTTTTCTCTGTTCTAGACTCTATACTTCCTAGAGTCCATGGATTCCTCTTTTTTTACATGAACTTTGTTGAAGTATAATTTATATTCAGTAAGATGCACCATTTAAAGTGTACAGTTAGATGAGTTTTGACAGATGTGTATATCTATGTCCTGTTCCTTTTATTTAGTCATGGATCTGGTTATTTATATAAGAAAGCACCCTAATATTAAGAATCATAAAAAATTGGTTTTTCTCACATTGTCATCAAATGATAAATACATAACTTTCTTTTATGTGTATTTCTTTTTTTTTAAACTTCTTTATTGAAGTACAGTTGCTTTACAATGGTGTTTTAGTTTCTGCTTTATAACAAAGTGAGTTATACATATACATATGTTTCCATATCTCTTCCCTCCTGTGTCTCCCTCCCTCCCACCCTCCCTATCCCACCCCTCTAGGTGGTCACAAACCACCGAGCTATTCTCCCTGTGCTCTGTGGTAGGTCTGTGTCTTTATTCCCGTCTTACCCTTGGTTTTTCATGACCTTTTTTTTTTTCTTAGATTCCATATTTATGTGTTAGCATATGCTATTTGTTTTTCTCTTTCTGACTTACTTCACTCTGTAGGACAAACTCTAGGTCCATCCACTTCACTACAAATAACTCAATTTCGTTTCCTTTTATGGCTGAGTAATATTCCATTGTATATATGTGCCATATTTTCTTTATCCATTCATCTGTTGATGGACACTTAGGTTGCTTCCATGTCCTGGCTATTGTAAATACAGCTGCAATGAACATTTTGGTACATGACTCTTTTTGAATTATGGTTTTCTCAGGGTATATGCCCAGTAGTGGGATTGTTGGGTCGTATGGCAGTTCTATTTTTAGTTTTGTAAGGAACCTCCATACTGTTCTCCATAGTGGCTGTATCAATTTACATTCCTACCAACAGTGCAAGAGTGATCCCTTTTCTCCACACCCTCACCAGCATTTATTGTTTCTAGATTTTTCTGATGATGGCCATTCTGAGCAGTATGAGATGACATCTCATTGTAGATTTGATTTGCATTGCTCTGATGATTAATGATGTTGAGCATTCTTTCATGTGTTTGTTGGAAATCTGTATATCTTCTTTGGAGAAATGTCTTTTTAGGTCTCTTGCCCATTTTTGGATTGGGTTGTTTGATTTTTTGTTATTAAGCTGCATGAGCTGCTTGTAAATGTTAGAGATTAATCCTTTGTCAATTGCTTCATTTGCAAATATTTTCTTTCATTCTGAGTGTTGTCTTCTGGTCTTGTTTATGGTTTCCTTTGCTGTGCAAAAGATTTGAAGTTTCATTAGGTCCCATTTATTTATTTCTGCTTTTATTTCCATTTTTCTAGGAGGTGGGTCAAAAAGGATCTTGCTGTAATTTATGTCACAGAGTATTCTGCCTATGTTTTCCTCTAAGACTTTGATAGTGTCTGGCCTTACATTTAGGTCTTTAATACGTTTTGAGTTTATTTTTGTGTATGGTGTTAGGGAGTGTTCTAATTTCATACTTTTACATGTACCTGTCCAGTTTATCCAGCACCACTTATTGAAGAGGCTGTCTTTTCTCCACTTTATATTCTTGCCTCCTTTATGAAAAATAAGGTGGCCATATGTGCATGGGTTTATCTCTGGGCTTTCTATCCTGTTCCATTGATCTATATTTCTGTTTTTATGCCAGTACCATACTGTCTTGATTACTGTAGCTTTGTAGTATAGTCTGAAGTCAGGGAGCCTGATTCCTCCAGATCCATTTTTCGTTCTCAAGATTGATTTGGCTATTCGGGGCCTTTTGTGTTTCCATCCAAATTGTGAAATTTTTTATTCTAGTTCTGTGAAAAATGCCAGTGGTAGTTTGATAGGGATTGCATTGAATCTGTAGATTGCTTTGGGTAGTAGAGAAATTTTCACAATGTTGATTCTTCCAATCCAAGAACATGGCATATCTCTCCATCTATTTGTATCATCTTTAATTTCTTTCATCAGTGTCTTCTAATTTTCTGCATACAGGTCTTTTGTCTCCTTAGGTAGGTTTATTCCTAGGTATTTTATTCTTTTTGTTGCATTATTAAATGGGAGTGTTTTCTTAATTTCACTTTCTAATGTTTCATCATTAGTGTATAGGAATGCAAGATATTTCTGTGCATTAATTTTGTATCCTACTACTTCAGCAAATTCATTGAGTAGCTCTAGTAGTTTCCTGGTAGTGTCTATAGGATCCTCTATGTATAGTATCATGTCATCTGCAAACAGTGACAGCTTGACTTCTTCTATTCCAATTTGGATTTCTTTTTCTTCTCTGATTGCTGTGGCTAAAACTTCCGAAACTATGTTGAATAAGAGTGGTGAGAGTGGGAAACCTTATCTTGTTCCTGATCTTAGTGGAAATACTTTCAGTTTTTCACCATTGAGGACGACGTTGGCTGTGGGTTTGTCAAATATGGTCTTTATTATGTTGAGGAAAGTTCCCTCTATGCCTGCTTTCTGCAGGGTTTTTATCATAAATGGGTGTTGAATTTTGTCAAAAGCTTTCTCTGCATCTATTGAGATGATCATATGGTTTTTCTCCTTCAATTTGTTAATATGGTGTATCACGTTGATTGATTTGCGTATATTGAAGAATCCTTGCATTCCTGGAATAAACCCCACTTGATCATGGTGTATGATCCTTTTAATGTGCTGTTGGATTCTGTTTGCTAGTATTTTGTTGAGGATTTTTACATCTATGTTCATCAGTGATATTGGCCTTTAGTTTTCTTTCTTTGTGACATCCTTGTCTGGTTTTGGTATCAGGGTGATGGTGGCCTCGTAGAATGAGTTTGGGAGTGTTCTTCCCTCTGCTATATTTTGGAAGAGTTTGAGAAGGATAGGTGTTAGCTCTTCTCTAAATGTTTGATGGAATTTGCCTGTGAAGCCATCTGGTCCCGGGGTTTTGTTTATTGGAAGATTTTTAATCACAGTTTCAATTTCATTGCTTCTGATTGATCTGTTCATATTTTCTATTCTTCCTGCTTCCGTCTCGGCAGCACTGTGCATTTCGAAGAATTTGTCCATTTCTTCCAGGTTGTCCATATTATTGACATAGAGTTGCTTATAGTAATCTCTCATGACCCTTTGTATTTCTGCAGTGTGAGTTGTAACTTCTCGTTTTTCATTTCTAATTCTATTGATTTGAGTCTTCTCCCTTTTTTTCTTGATAAGTCTGGCTAATGATTTATCAATTTTGTTTATCTTCTCAAAGAACTAGCTTTTAGTTTTATTGACCTTTGCTATCATTTCCTTCATTTCTTTTTCATTTATTTCTGATCTGATCTTTATGATTTCTGCGAACTTTGTGGGGATTTTGTTCTTCTTTCTCTAATTGCTTTAGGTGCAAGGTTAGGTTGCTTATTTGAGATGTTTCCTGTTTGTTAAGGTAGGATTGATTGTATTGCTACAAACTTCCCTCTTAGAACTGCTTTTTCTGCATCCCATAGGTTTGGGGTCATCATGTCTCCATTGTCATTTGTTTCTAGGTACTTTTTGATTTCCTCTTTGATTTCTTCAGTGATCACTTGGTTATTAAGTAGTGTATTGTTTAGCCTCCATGTGTTTGTATTTTTTACAGATCTTTTTCTGTAATTGATATCTAGTCTCATAGCGTTGTGGTCAGAAAAGGTACTTGATACGATTTCAATTTTCTTAAATTTACCAAGGCTTGCTTTGTGACCCAAGATATGATCTATCCTGGAGAATGTTCCATAAGCACTTGAGAAAAATGTGTATTCTGTTGTTTTTGGATGGAATGTCCTATAAATATCAATTAAGTCCATCTTGTTTAATGTATCATTTAAAGCTTGTGTTTCCTTATTTATTTTCATTTTGGATGGTCTCTCCATTGGTGAAAGTGGGGTGTTAAATTCCCCTACCATTATTGTGTTACTGTCGATTTCCCCTTTTATGGTTGTTAGTATTTGCCTTATGTATTGAGGTGCTCCTGTGTTGGGTGCATAAATATTTACAATTGTTATATCTTCTTCTTTGATTGATCCCTTGATCATTATGTAATGTCTTTCTTTGTCTCTTGTAATAGTCTTTGTTTTAAAGTCTATTTTGTCTGATATGAGAATTGTTACTCCAGCTTTCTTTTGATTTCCATTTGCATGGGATATCTTTTTCCATCCCCTTACTTTCCATCTGTATGTGTCCCTAGGTCTGAAGTGGGTGTCTTTTAGACAGCATATATATGGGTCTTGTTTTTGTATCCATTCAGCCAGTCTGTGTCTTTTGGTGGGAGTATTTAATCCATTTATGTTTAAGGTAATTATCAATATGTATGTTCCTATTCCCATTTTCTTAATTGTTTTGTGTTTGTTATTGGGGGCCTTTTCCTTCTCTTGTGTGTCTTGTCTAAAGACGTTCCTTTAGCATTTGTTGTAAAGCTGGTTTGGTGGTGCTGAACTCTCTCAGCCTTTGCTTCTCTGTAAAGGTTTTAATTTCCCCATCAAATCTGAATGAGTTCCTTGCTGGGTAGAGTAATCTTGGTTGTAGGTTTCTCTCCTTCATCACTTAAATATGTCCTGCCAGTCTCTTCTGGCTTGCAGAGTTTCTGAAGAAAGTTTAGCTGTTAACCTTATGGGGATTCCCTTGTGTGTTATTTGTTGTTTTTCCCTTGCTGCTTTTAATATGTTTTCTTTGTATTTAATTTTGATAATTTGATTAATATGTGTCTTGGCAAGTTTCTCCTTGGATTTATTCTGTATGATACTCCGTGCTTCTTGGACTTGATTAACTATTTCCTTTCCCATATTAGGGAAGTTTTCAACTATAATCTCTTCAAATATTTTATCAGTCCCTTTCTATTTCTCTTCTTCTTCTGGGACCACTATAATTCGAATGTTGGTGCATTTAATGTTGTCCCAGAGGTCTCTAGGACTGTCCTCAGTTCTTTTCATTCTTTTTTCTTTATTTTGCTCTGCAGTAGTTATTTCCACTATTTTATCTTCCAGGTCACTTATCTGTTTTTCTGCCTCAGTTATTTTGCTATTGATTGCTTCTAGAGTATTTTTAATTTCATTATTGTGTTGTTCATCATTGCTTGTTTCCTCTTTAATTCTTCTAGGTCCTTGTTAAATGTTTCTTGCATTTTCTCTATTCTATTTCCAAGATTTTGGATCATCTTTACTATCATTATTCTGAAGTCTTTTTCAGGTAGACTGCCTACTTCCTCTTCATTTGCTAGGTCTGGTGGGTTTTTACCTTGCTCCTTCATCTGCTGTAATTTTTCTGTCTTCTCATTTTGCTTATCTTACTGTGTTTGGGGTCCACTTTCGTAGGTGGCAGGTTTGTAGTTCCCATTGTTTTCGGTGTCTGTCTCCAATGGCTAAGGTTGGTTCAGTGAGTTGTGTAGGCTTCCTGGTGGAGGGGACCAGTGCCTGTGCTCTGGTGGATGAGGCTGGATCTTGTCTTTCTGGGGGGCAGGTCCATGTCTGGTGGTGTGTTTTGGGGTGTCTGTGGCCCTATTATGATTTTAGGCAGCCTCTCTGCTAATGGGTGGGGTTGTGTTCCTGTCTTGCTAGTTGTTTGGCATAGGATGTCCAGCACTTTAGATTGCTGGTCGTTGAGTGATGCTGGGTCTTGGTGTTGAGATGGAGATCTCTGGGAGATTTTTGCCATTTGATATTATGTGGAGCTGGGAGGTCTCCTGTGGACCAGTGTCCTAAAGTTGGCTCTCCCACTGCATTGGTACAGCCCTGTCTCTGGTTGGAGCAGCAAAAGCCTTTCATCCACACAGCTCATAATAAAAGGGAGAGAAAATAGAAAGTAAGAAAGAAATAGGATAAAATAAAATAAAGTAAGATAAAATAAAATAATGTTATTAAAATAAAAAATAATTATTAAGAAAAAATTTTTTAAGTAAAAAATAAAGAAAAAAAAAACGGAAGGACAGAACCCTAGGACAAATGGTGAAAGCAAAGCTATACAGACAAAGTCGCACACAGAAGCATACAAATACACACTCACTAAAAGAGGAAAAGGGGAAAAAATAATCTACCTTGCTCCCAAAGTCCACCTCCTCAATTTGGGATGATTCGTTGTCTATTCCACAGATGCAGGTACATCAAGTTGATTGTGGAGATTTAATCTGCTGCTCCTGAGGCTGCTAGGAGAGATTTCCCTTTCTCTTCTTTGTTCGCACAGCTCCCTGGGTTCAGCTTTGGATTTGGACCCGCCTCTGCGTGTAGGTCGCCTGAGGGCATCTGTTCTTCGCTCAGACAGGACAGGGTTAAAGCAACCGCTGATTCGGGGGCTCTGGCTCACTCAGGCGTGGGGGGGGGGGCGGGGTACAGATGCGGGGCCAGCCTGTGGCGGCAGAGGCCAGCATGATGTTGCACCAGCCTGAGGCACACCATGCGTTCTCCTGGGGAAGTTGTCCCTAGATCACGGGACCCTGGCAGTGGTGTGCTGCACAGACTCCTGGGAGGGGCGGTGTGGATAGTGACCTGTGCTTGCACACAGGCTTCTTGGTGGCAGCAGCAGCAACCTTAACATCTAATGCCCGTCTCTGGGGTCCACGCTGTTAGCTGCGTCCATCTCTGGAGCTCCTTTAACCGGCACTCTGAATCCCCTCTCCTCGCGCATCAGGAAACAAAGAGGCCAGAAAAAGTCTCTTGCCTCTTCGGCAGGTCCAGACTTTTCCCCGAGCTCCCTCCCGGCTAGCTGTGGCGCACTAGCCCCCTTCAGGCTGTATTCACACCGCCAACCCCAGTCCTCTCCCTGTGCTCTGACCGAAGCCCGAGCCTCAGCTCCCAGCCCCGCCCGCCCCGGCAGGTAAGCAGACAAGCCTCTCGGTGTGGTGAGTGCCGGTCGGCACCGATCCTCTGTGCGGGAATCTCTCCGCTTTGCCCTCCACACCCCTGTTGCTGCACTCTCCTCCGTGGCTCCAAAGCTTCCCCCCCCTCCGCCACCCAGTCTCCGCCCGCGAAGGGGCTTTCTAGTGTGTGGAAACCTTTCCTCCTTCACAGTTCCCTCCCACTGGTGCGGGTCCCGTCCCTATTCTTTTGTCCCTTTTTTTTTCTTTTTCCCTACCAAGTTACGTGGGGAGTTTCTTGCCTTTTGGGAGGTCTGAGGTCTTCTGTCAGCATTCGGTAAGTGTTCTGTAGGAGTTGTTCCACATGTAGATGTATTTCTGATGTACTTGTGGGGAGGAAGGTGATCTCTGCATCTTACTCTTCCGCCATCTTCTCAAATCCCTTATATGTATTTCTATTTAAAGACACCTTATTTAATATATATCGTTGACTTGTTAACATTGAACTCACAGCGAACAGCACAATAACTCAGGACTGAGGAAAGCTTATCTAACACCTGTATTGTCTCTGTGAGGCACATCACAGCTTTCTTGCCTTTAGGAAAACTGGACAGCACTTCAATAATGAGCTTGGGAACCATTTTCAACAGCAAAATCACAAACACAGAGCACAAAACTGAGAAATAAATAGCACTAAACAGACCATAAATAGGACACTTGTTTATACTATGAGAGATGGAACAAGAAGGCAGTGCTGCCTTGTTCAATTTAATTGGGAATATACACACTGGGCGATTCAAATTTTTCACCACTCATTCATTTACGTGGATGATGAGAAAGCCCAGGGAATGTTGATTTGGGAGTTATCAATAAATTTTATTGACTAGAAAAATTTGCAAGTATGGAATTCATGAATAATAAAGATAAACTATGTGTATGTATGTATGCTTATTCGTACATATTACCTTCTTTAAAAGATTCATATTCTTTGCCCTGATGTTTTGAAAAGGTTCATATTCTTTGCCTTGATGTTTGTATCAGTCTTTTCAATTAATTTGCTGGGCTCTCTTTGGGTCAAATTGATACAAATAATCTTACCTTTTTTTATTTTGTAAAATTTTCTTGATAATTTCTTCCTTTGCATTTTCTCCATTATCATTCTTCAATTCCTATTAGTGACTCATAAGCTCTCATGTATTGATATCCTAATGTCTTTCCATTTCTTTCAGAATTTCCATTTCTTAATCCAGTTGTCCTAACTTCCTTTAGAATTCTCAACTTCCTCTCCTACAACATCAGTGGAAAATTTTATCACTGGAATTACTATATTTTTATTTCTTTGAGTTTTTTATTCTCTAAATTTTTGTACTTGATAGCATCTTATTTCTTTTTTAGTGGATGAGTATTATACTTTACCTCTATGAAGATATCATTATAATTTCTCTGAATCTTTCCTTTATTTGTGCTCATGAAAATTGACTTTTGCATTGTTTGTTTTGTTTCTTTGTTTTGCTGTTTTTCATGATAGAAGTTTCCTCTAAGTTATTAATAGGATGACCAACGACGGGCTCTTATTTCATATGTAAAAAATGAGTCATCAAAATGTGTGCATGGTAAAGGTGTGTAGACTGGTCAACCTCACCATAGGGTAAGTGTGTGGGGATTTCACTCTTTCCCTGAGGGATTTCCAAATATCTGTCTTCAGAAACTTTTTCTCCTAGACTAGCAAGTTTCCCACAGAGGAGCATTTCAGTGTCTTTCTTGAGGTTGTAAGCCTGAATGCCAGCACTGTGGGAACTTAGTAGAGGAAAAAAACTAGGTCATGCTTACATGCTATGTAAGGAGATAATTTAATTTTCTTGCCTTCAGCTCTGCTTGATGTTCATAAATCCTGAGATTGTCTAATTCAACATCTTCAGACATATATTCAATCTTGTATAGGGGCAAAAAGGGGGTAGTTATTTGAATTATATGAGAGCTGGTAAAGTATACGGATGTCTAACGTACCCTTTTATAGAATGTTATCTATTTCTTCTATGTTTGGCCCTGGAACTGAAGAACAACTGGTGAAAAAATACGACCGTCATCCCTAGCCAAATACAGATTCGAGAACTCTGAAACTGACTGCTCTCAGATTCTCCTGCCTGTCCTTTACCTCTGGGACTCCAGCTGCAGAAGCCCAGGATCCCTTTCCTTGAGGTCTCAGTCCCTGCCTCTACAATCTTGATCATATTTGACAGAGTTTTCTTAACAAAAGTTTGAAAATTTATCTCCTTTCTGTCTTAGAGCTAACAAAGACACATGAATGAGGCCACAGAAGGAACTCTGAGTTATTGGCTATGAGTTTTGCTCCTTGTTGGATATTGAAACCACCATCACCTCCACTACCTTTTTTGTTTCTTTTAAACCAGGAATTTCTCTTGTAATAAAATATTTGCTCTGAATAAGAAGTTCCTCAGAGTTTCTGAGACAATGTGGAATTCTCCAACTATGAATCATTTTGACTCTGAATGGCTGCTTGCAATGCAAGTACTTGGGTTCAAGTTTCCTCTGCTCAACTAAATCAGATGCCACTTGCTCATCTATTTTTTCATATCCCAAACTTCCTTAATATTCCTTTCAACTATCATCCCTCCTACACTTTCTCTATCCTTTTGGGTTTTGACATCTTTTCTTAATTTAGCATACATTTGAGGAGGTTTAGAAATGAGCAGAGTTGACTTCTGCTCTCAATCAAGATGGATTAACAGGGACCTGATTTTCTTTCCTACCTCAAGCAACAGCAACAAAAAAGACAAAATATATCAAAGTGGTTTTCAAGACACTGGGCATAAAGCAATGAAGGACATTGATCCTTGAGAGATGGTAAAAAAGCAAGTGAGCCTTAGGATTGCCCCCGTTCACAGCCTTGAGAGAGTTTCCCAGCTGTGGCATATGGAGAAAAGAAAAATACCAGTTTAACCAGAAAACTCTGAAGTGAAGAATCCCGGGAGCTCAAAGATGCTGGAGTACAGAGAGGAGAGATTTGCACAGAAAGAGAACTCTGGAGATCCGGAGAGGAGTTCTTTGCAGTATTCACCTGAGTACAGATCACACATACATGTGAGGAAACTACTCAAGGTTGGGAAAAGAATCATCTGAAAAAATGAGAGGAGACAGTACACTGCACCCCTACAAGGCTAGGAAAAGAGCCTGTTCTCACCAATTATACTGGAAAATCTCATAATTAACAGCACATTGGGTAGAGCACACAAAATGTTCTTTTGTCAATTGTAATAATTGATCCTAGAGTGAGGTCCTACTAATAAATCTCAAAAGCAAGACCTGAAAAGATCAAACTGTTTCCAAGTAACTGCATCCCAGAGAAAAAAGTTGAAGAATTTTACAATACCAAAATATTGAGAATGTGCCAAGTTAAAATTGCCAATAAAATGTCACCAGGCATGCAAACAAGCAGGAAAATATGACCTAAAATGAGGGGGGAAAATCAATCTATCAAAACTGACCCTGAACCCACACACATATTAGAATTAGCAGATATTGACATTAAAACTGTGTATTCCATAAGTTCAAAAAGTTAAGTTCAGACACTTATATAAATATGTTTTAAAGAGTGAGAGAAAGACCCAAATCACAGTTCTAAGGTTGAAAACTACAATGTGTGAGATAAAAATTACATTAGATGGAATTATTGGCTGATTAGACATTACAGAAGATTGGTAAATTTGAAGACAAAGCATAATGAATTTGGCGATAGTAATTTCCAGAATGAAACAGAGAGAATTTTTTTAAATGAATAGAGAATCAGTAAGTGAGACAACTTCCAGAGCTCTGAAACACATGTAATTAAGAGTCCCCAAAATAGAGTAGAGAGGAATAGATAAAAATGGCAGAAATAATGACCCCAAAGTTTTCAAATTTAAAGAAAACTGTAGATCCACAGAACCCCAAACACAAAACCATAAAGAAAACTTCACCTAAAAAAAACATAAAGATAACTTGCACCTCATAATCCAGTTGCTAAAAATCAGTGATAAAACACTTTAAAAGCCAGAGGGGAGGAGAATACATTATAAACAGAGGAACAAAAATGAAGATGTCAGCAGATTGTTTTTGTTGGATATAATACAAGTGAAAAGACAGCAGATAGCATATTTAAAGTATTGAAAGAAAAAAAAAAAAAACAGCTAAAAGCTTAAAGGAGTTGTCACCAGGAGATCCATACAACAGAAAATGTTAAAGAAAGTCCTTTTTTCAGAAGCAAAATGACACCAAATGAAAATATGAATCTATATAAATAAATGAAGAACACAGGATATGGTAACTACTTAGTTTATTTTATATCCATTATACCTCAAATAAGCTATTTTTAAATTTGCAATGAAATACCTCTACATCTGTTACTGGAGGGGGATCCCTTCCAGGGCCTGGGAGTGAGTTCTTTTCTAACACTCAGAAATGAATTGTCCGAAGAGACACACATATTGAAAATACAAAAAAACTTTATTGGAAAGGGGTGCTCATGCAGAGAGCAGGAGTGTAAGGGAACCCAGGAGAACTGCTCTGCCACATGACTCACAGTCTCAGGTCTTATGGGAATGGGGCTAGTTTTCCAGGTTGTCTCTGGTCAGTCATCTTGCTTGTGCCCATATTTGGTCTGCCTCAGAGTCCTTCCTGGGGGCACACACATCTATCAGCCAAGATGGATTCCAGTGTGAGGGTTTCTGGGAGGTTGACAGGACATATTATGGCTTGACAACTCTTCCCTCCTTTTGGCCCCTTCCAGATTGTTTTGGCTGACGGTAGGTAGCTTGTCAGTTCTGTGTTCCTTATTGGGATCTCCTGCTGTGAGATAACTCAGGCAAGCAGCTATTTTCCTGCCTGGCCAAGGCGGGTCGTTTTGGTGAATGGTTCCCTAACACATCTATCATAGTGTTAACATAAAAAAAAAAAATCAGACCATATCAAGTACTAGAGAGGATGTAAAGTAGCTGGAATTCTCCTTCACTGCTGGTTGGAGTGCACACTGGTACAGCCACTTTGGAAAACAGCTGGGCAGTTTCTTATGAAGCTGATCATGTACTTACTAAATATCCCAGTAACTGTACTTCTAAGTATTTACCTAAAGGAAATGTAAACTTATATTAACCCCAAAATCTGTACACACATGTTTTAACAGCTTTATTCATAATCATCAAAAACTAGAAACAACGTTCTTCGACTAGTGAGTGGATAAATTGGAATATTACTCAGAGAAAATAAAGGAAAAAATATATTGATATACCAAACAACATGGCTAAATCACAAACACATTATGCAGATGAGAGTGGCCAGACTGAGAAGATTATATATTATATGATTCCATCTATGTGATATTTTGGAGAGGCAATGTTATAGAAATAGAATAAAGATCAGTGGTTGGATGGAGAAACTGACTCAAAAGTTCAGCATAATGTCATTTTAGGGAGTGATGGAACTATTCTGTATCTTGATTATGGTGATGGTTACATATCTGTATGCATTTTCAAAACTCATAGAAGTATACTCCAAATTATGCTCTATGTTTGAATTATATGTATATTTTAAGTATGAATTAAAATGCAATTAATAATATATTTAGCTAGGAATAAATATTGTGTGGTCCTGTCAGACAATTGACCTAATGTATCACATGGAAAAGTAATTAAATCACATTAACAAACATACTCCTATCAAATGGAAAGGAGATCAGATCACATTATCTAATGTATGCAATCACCTTCTAGTAGCTATGAACAAAATACAATTGAATGAAATAAAAATGAGGCAGCAAGACAGGCTATGATATGGTTGTAGCAAGCAGATATGAAATATTAACAACCTGAATATGATCAATGATCCTTTCGATAGAAAGGTACAGGAAAAAAGCTAAACAACAGCTTAAAAAAAATTATATATAGTAAGGAATACAATGATGAGTATAATTGATAAAATATTTTACTCAGTTCAAAGTTTGCACCATCACTCACACACACAAAATATAGAAGAAAGGCATGGGTGAAAATTGCTGAGTTTTTTAAAACACCAATTGATGAGTCTAAGGTATAACCACATACTGTTCCTGTATGGGATATACATCACAGAAGTGTGATAAGATTTTCTCCCATGTACCTATAAGCCGTACCATATTTTCATATCCTAAGAAATCACTAGGCAAGGGAGCCTAGGATACAAAGCACTTTTTATATAGTGATACAAGGAAGTGGACCCTTAAATCCAATTTGTTGCCAGGGGTGGTATAGACTACTTCAAGGGAAGTATTTGGTGAAAATTTAGCTGGATTCAGAAGAATGAACAAAGGAGTGGGAAAAAGTTTCTTTTTTTCTTCTTCTTTTTCCTTTTGTATTAATGTGGTGGAGAATTAATGAAGGATTATTGTTGCTGAGCAGCACAAGATTGGTATCAAGATAGTCATTAAATATCCATCAAAATATGAAATTTTAATTTATTTTAATTTCCTTCAATTACATATATGTTTCAGTTAAGACAAGGGGCCTCATATTAACCACACAGGGGTGAAAGGGCATGATATTTATGTGTTTTGAATAACCTCTCTGAAAGACACAAAGCTTTAAAATCATTTTCTCACTTTACTTTCATTTTAGTTCTCACAAGGAATTTCCATAAAAATTGATCATAACCTGAAAGGCCAACAGCTTTACCAAATGATTTTTATTTACTTTTGTTTGTTTGTTTGTTTTTATGGCTATGTTTGATTTCTCAGATAATTGTTTTAGAATATGATTATTATATTTTAAAATCTCTTCACCTTTAGTGTTTTATGATCTTTGTGTGGAGCTCATTTTCCTCTTAATGATGTAGTAAAGGTTGCAATGAATGTTCAGGAGCAGTGTTGATAAGAAGAAAATTATTTTCCTTTTTTCTCTCTTTCTTTTCTTCTTATTGTATCTATAAGAGAAGATGGATGTTAGCTAAACCTACTATGGTGATCACTTCACAGTATATGTAAATCAAACCAGCATGCTATATGCTTTAAACTTATACAGTGATATATGTCAGTTACTTCCCAATGAAACTGAAAAAATGAAAGAGAACAGTATTGGACATAATTTGTGTGTCCACAGTGTGTCTGGCATAATTTTTCTTTTCTCACTGGAACAAAAAATTTAGAAAACCTAGCCATCAGCAAATTCCAAATATGTTAATGAATACTCTAAGTTATAGCACAAAAGGAATGCAGCAAATTCAGAGTGGAAAAGTAAACTCACTTATCACTTATAAAGTGGGTACAGAGAGAAAGTAGATACATTATGCTCATGCAGAGACTTGCAGTTATGACACTTTCATTGTTGTAAAGAGGTCCATGCAACACAGTGCATAAATGGAGATCAGCATTAATTCTAGAAAAAATTTATTTGTAAAATATACATATGCAATACATAATAGATCAAAATACACATTTATATAAATTATACATATAATTTGAAAATAATGCCCTTAGCTTACAGATGGAAAAACTGAGCCCCAGTACAATGAACTATTTTGCTCAGGCTTGGTTGTGGAACTTTTAAATCCAGTTCCACAGTACCATATTATCTCCTTAATCATTTACTTTATATTGGCATGTCTCATATCGTGGTTAGGAGAATGAATTTGAAGCAAGACTGCCTGGTTTTGAATTCCAGTTTGATTACTTATGAGTTCTGGGAACATTTACCTCACTGGCTCTCAGTGCCTTCGTCTATAAAATGGGGATAATATTAATTCCTCTTTCATAGGCTCTTTGGTAGGGTCAAATGAGTTAATACTTGTAAAAGCACTTAGAAGAGAAGCTGGCATAAAGTAAGTGTTCAATATATCTTAACTATTTTATGACCACTAATTTCAGCAAATAAGTTTTAGACGGGAACATATTCTGAATTTTGTTGTTGGAAGCTGAGTCACAGTTGAAATGTCATCCAAGACACATCACCATGCAGACTGTATAAAAGTGAATTTACTCCCTACAACAGTAAAATACACAGATATAAATAGGTAAGTTGTTTTTACACTGTATAAAAGGTGAGTTTCAGTCTCAATATCATTTTTAAACTGATAGGGGAAATGATACTGATTGTGTAAAGCAAAGTGCTTGGCTATTTGATTCACAGATTCTTTGTTAGATTGGTTTTCATCATTTTGGCCATTCTTTAAAGCACTTACAAAGTACATTTCTCTTTTGCTTCTTTTTGTTGTTGTTTCCAGGACAGTAAATGAGCCAAACTAAAGTTTCCAATGGCAACATTTGCTCCTTTATCACACAATCAGTATCTTAGAGCTACCAGTTAGAGTTTTATAAGCTGACTAATAGAGGGGAGAAGAGAAATCGAAAGGGCTAGAATGGAAGCATTCTGCCTTCATTTCATACAATGACTCTAAAAGAAGAATGGAACCAAAAGAATCCCCGCTTCAACTAGGGGTCAAACAGTTATGCCAATCACAATCATTGTGTTCTGCAAAGCTAGGTTTTGTCTGTGTTCACAAGTGTAGATTTCCCTTATGCTAATCAGCTCATAGGATCTAGCTGGCTGATTTTCTTTTCCTGACAATTACTTTGTGATCAGTAGCATCTATGTTACAGAGAACTGAAACCAATCTGGTACAAGCCGAATATCAGGAAACTTCTATTATTATCTTTACTGAATTTAATCTCCTTTATGCAGTTGATGACATTATCATTGTTGTGGCTCATGTGGTAGTTGTTGTTTTGTACAGTTCAATTATAAAACTTTTGGAAGATGTTTCATGTAGGAAGCAGTAATGTGATAATCGGGCTGTCACCAAGTTAGTTTATCCTGCTGGACATTGTAGAGTCTTGCATTGTCTTTTTAAATGATATGGACCATTTTAAAAATGTTCAGAATTCAGTAGAACTAATTAGTTAGAACACACAGTCCAGAAAGATGAGTAAAAATTTTATGTAGTTGAGTATGTAAGCAAGCCATGATATTGCTAGGAAAATTGATTCTCAAAGCTGTAAGTGATCTTGTTGAAAAAGCCTGCAAGGAATACATAGATATAGGGTCTTCGTGTAACCTAATAGTTCTACAAAGAAAACTGGATTGTAGTAAACTTTGTCCTTTCTTTCCTTGAAGAGAAAGTGGTATGTATGATAGAAATTATGGTTTTACTCTGATAGTAAATGGCTAGCAGCAGAAGAATTAAATAATTACTGATAGATTTTTGTAGAGATTTTTTCAATAACTAACTTAAAGTTTCTTGTTTGAATTAATATTCCTTTTTCTTTTTATGACTAACTCTCCAGCAAGGAGAAAAAAAAATATCCTGACAATTCATAAAATTTAGTGATATTCTAATGATTTTTATCTAGGTGGAACTGAGGATTACAACTTTTAATAAATGACACATGAATCTCATAAAGTTTTATGATCTTCTATTTCTTGAAATAAAATAAAAATGTTAAAAAGTAAACAAAAATTTTAAAATAGTGAATTACTAACTTATCATAAATCTGTGGGGGAAGAAGGAGGATAATTCATTCTTTGCCTGTCCTCAATTCTCTCTCCCATTTGAAAATTGAGTGTCATTCTTTCAGGAGTTTCACATAGCAAACAATTTCTACCTTTGAGGGGAAAAGACATTGCCATTGGCCTGTGGAAATGGAGCTTCAATAGGGTCCATGCTCACAAGAGAAGCCCAAATGACTATGGGTTGTCTCAACTGGGGTCAGCACAACATCTGCTTTCCCATATAATCATGCATCTAATTTCCACAGCTTTGAGGCTCATGGTAAAGAGAATTTGAAAAAAGTGGGTGGAATAATTTGACAGCTTTTTTGGACTGAATCCAAATAAATAGGAATTGTGAAATGTCTGAAGCTTTTAAAGTAATCAATAAGACGTGATGACTCTAAAAGACGTATAATTTATACATAAAGAAAAAGAAAAGAGTATATCAATACAAATCCACATTTTTGGCCAAACTCATTTCAGTCCAAATTTTCTAGGAATTCAAAAGAAAAATAATACAGTGCCAGATCACTTGTGATAAAAAGCTCAGAATATTTAAATGTAAATATTCAAAATTTGACAGATGATTTGATAGTTGAACCTGTACACAGGTAAATAGCAGAAATTTCCTATTCAAATATTCATACGTTTAAGTAAGGAAATTATTTTTGCAAAATAGAAGCAATTAACCTGGAAATAATTATTCTGTATAATATGGTTATGTGTGAATCACAGCTCTGTGGCATAGATAGTATAGAGAGTCAAAATAGCATTTGTCAAATTGGGTTTCTATAATACTGGACGCTATGGATATATTCTCAGAGGTTGGTTAGTATTTTTGTTTTGCTTTATTAACTGAAGTATAGTTGATTTACAATATTATATTAGTTTCAGGTGCACAACATAATGATTCAGTATTTTTATAGATTATACTCCGCTTAAAATTATTATATAACATTGGCTATATTCCCTGTGCTATACAATATATCCTTGATTTTTTTCTGTTAAAATCTTTATTGGAGTATATTTGATTTACAATGGTGTGTTAGTTTCTGTTTTATAACAAAGTGTATCAGTTATACATATGCATATGTCCCCATATCTCTTCCCTCTTGCATCTCCCTCCCTCGCACACCCCCTATCCCACCCCTCTAGGTGGTCACAAAGTGCTGAGCTGATCTCCCTGTGCTATGCAGCTGCTTCCCACTAGCTATCTACTTTATGTTTGGTAGTGTATATATGTCCATGAAATTCTCTCACTCTGTCCCATACCCTCCCGGTATCCTCAAGTCCATTCTCTAGTAGGTCTGTGTCTTTATTCCCTTCTTGACCCTAGATTCTTCAGAACTTTTTTTTTTTAATTCCATATATGTGTGTTACCATACGGTATTTTTTTTTTCTCTTTCTGACTTACTTCACTCTGTATGACAGACTCTAGGTCCATCCACCTCACTACAAATAACTCAATTTCGTTTCTTTTTATGGCTGAGTAATATTCCATTGTATTTATGTGCCAATCTTCTTTATACATTCATCCGATGATGGACACTTATGTAGCTTCAATGTCCTGGCTATTGTAAATAGAGCTGCAATGAACATTGTGGGACATGACTCTTTTTGAATTATGGTTTTCTCAGGGTATATGCTCAGTAGTGGGATTGCTGGGTCATATGGTAGTTCTATTTGTAGTTTTTAAGGAACTGCCAAACTGTTCTCCATAATGGCTGTATCAATTTACATTCCCACCAACAGTGCAAGGGGGTTCCCTTTTCTCCACACCCTCTGCAGCATTTATTTCTAGCTTTTTTGATGATGACCATGCAGAGTGGTGTGAGATGATATCTCATTGTAGTTTTAATTTATCTAATGATTAATAATGTTGAGCATTCTTTCATGTGTTTGCTGGCAATCTGTATATCTTCTTTAGAAATGTCTATTGAGGTCTTCTGCCCATTTTAGGATTCGGTTGTTTGATTTTTTGATATTGAGCTGCTTGTAAATTTTGGAGATTCATCCTTTGTCAGTTGCTTCATTTGCAAATAATTTCTCCAATTCTGCAGGCTGTCTTTTCATCTTGTTTACGGTTTCCTTTGCTGTGCAAAAGCTTTTAAGTTTCATTAGGTCCCATTTGTTTATTTTTGATTTTCTTTCCATTTCTCTAGGAGGTGGGTCAAAAAGGATCTTGCTGTGATTTATGTCATAGAGTGTTCTTCCTATGATTTCCTCTAAGAGTTTGACAGTGTCTGGCTTTACATTTAGGTCTTTAATCCTTTTTGAGTTTATTCTTGTGTATGGTGTTAGGGAGTGTTCTAATTTCATTCTTTTACATGTAGCTGTCTGGTTTTCCCAGCACCACTTATTGAAGAGGAAGTCTTTTCTCTATTTTATATTCTTGCCTCGTTTATCAAAACTAAGATGACCATATGTGCGTGGGTTTTTCTCTGGGCTTCTTTTCTCCTGTTCCATTGATCTATGTTTCTGTTTTTGTGCCAGTACCATACTTTCTTGATTACTGTAGCTTGGTATTATAGTCTGAAGTCTGGGAGCCTGATTCCTCCATGTCCGTTTTTCTTTCTCGAGATTGCTTTGGCTATATGGGGTCTTTTGTTTTTCCACACAAATTGTGAAATTTTTTGTTCTAATTCTGTGAAAACTGCCCTTGGTAGCTTGATAGGGATTGCACTGAATCTGTAGATTGCTTTGAGTAGTATAGTCATTTTCACAATGTTGATTCTTCCAATCCAAGAATATTGTATATCTCTCCATCTATTTGTATCATCTTTAATTTCTTTCATCAGTGTCTTCTATTTTCTGCATACAGGTCTTTTGTCTCCTTAGGTCGGTTTATTCCTAGATATTTTATTCTTTTTGTTGCAATGGTAAATGGGAGTGTTTTCTTAATTTCACTTTCCGATGTTTCATCATTTGTGTATAGGAACACCAGAGATTTCTGTGCATTAATTTTGTATCCTGCTACTTCACCAAATTCATTGATTAGCTCTAGTAGTATTCTGGTAGCATCTTTAGGATTCTCAATGTATAGTATCATGTCAACTGCAAACAGTGACAGCTTTACTTCTTTTCCAATTTGGATTCCTTTTATTTCTTTTTCTTCTCTGATTGCTGTGGCTAAAACTTCCAAAACTATGTGGAATAATAGTGTGAGAGTGGGCAACCTTGTCTTTTTCCTGATCTTAGTGGAAATGGTTTCAGTTTTTCACCATTGAGGATGATGTTGGCTGTGGGGTTGTCATATATGGCCTTTATTACCTTGAGGAAAGTTCCCTCTATGTGTACTTTCTAGAGGGGTTTATCATAAATGGGTGTTGAATTTTGTCAAAAGCTTTCTCTGCATCTATTCAGATGATCGTATGTTTTTTCTCCTTCAATTTGTTAATATGGTGTACACATTGATTGATTTGCATATATTGAAGAATCCTTGCATTCCTGGCATAAACCCCACTTGATCATGGTGTATGATCCTGTTAATGTGCTGCTGGATTCTGTTTGCAAGCATTTTGTTGAGGACTTATGCATCTATGTTCATCAGTGATATTGGCCTATAGTTTTCTTTATTGTGACATCTTTGTCTGGTTTTGGTATCAGGGTGTTGGTGGCTTTGTAGAATGAGTTTGGGAGTGTTCCTCCCTCTGCTATATTTTGTAAGAGTTTGAGAAGGATAAGTGTTAATTTTTCTCTAAATATTTGATAGAATTTTCTTGTGAAGCCATCTGGTCCTGGGCTTTTGTTTGTTGGAAAGTTTTTAATCACAGTTTCAATTTCAGTGTTTGTGATGGTCTGTTCATATTTTCTATTTCTTCCTGGTTCAGACTCGGAAGGGTGTGTATTTCTAAGAATTTGTCCATTTCTTCCAGGTTGTCCATTTTATTGGCATAGAGTTGCTTGTAGTAATCTCTCATGATCCTTTGTATTTCAGCAGTGCCAGTTGTTATTTCTCCTGTTTCATTTGTAATTCTATTGATTTGGGTCTTCTCCCTTTTTTTCTTGATGAGTCTAGCTAATGGTTTATCAATTTTGTTTATCTTCTCAAAGAACCAGCTTTTAGTTTTATTGATCTTTGCTATTGTTTCCTTTGTTTCTTTTTCATTTATTTCTGATCTGATCTTTATGATTTCTTTCCTTCTGCTAACTTTGGGGGGTTTTTTGTTCTTCTTTCTCTAAGTGCTTTAGGTGTAAGGTTAGGTTGTTTTTTCAAGATGTTTCCTGTTTGTTAATGTAAGATTGTATTGCTATAAACTTACCTCTTAGAACTGCTTTTGCTGCATCCCATACATTATGGGTGGTCGTGTGTTCATTGTCATTTGTTTCTAGGTATTTTTTAATTTCTTCTTTGATTTCTTCAGTGATCTCTTTGTTATTAAGTAGTGTATTGTTTAGCCTGCATGTGTTTGTATTTTTTACAGATTTTTTCCTGTAATTGATATCTAGTCTCATCGTGTTGTGGTCAGAAAAGATACTTGATACAATTTCAATTCTCTTAAATTTACCCAGGCTTGATTTGTGATCCACGATATGATCTATCCTAGAGAATGTTCCATGAGCATCTGAGAAGAATGTGTATTCTGTTGTTTTTGGATGGAATATCCTATAAATATCATTAAGTCCATCTTGTTTAATGTATTATTTAAGCTTGTGTTTCCATATTTATTTTCATTTTGGATGATCTCTCCATTGGTGAAAGTGAGGTGTTATATTTCCCTCATATGATTGTGTTGCTGTCGATTTCCCCTTTTATGGCTGTTAGCATTTGCCTTATGTATTGAGGTGCTCCTGTGTTGTGTGCATACATATTTACAATTGTTATGTCTTCTTGGATTGATCCCTTGATCATTATGTAATGTCCTTCTTTGTCTCTTATAATAGTCTTTGTTTTAAAGTCTATTTTGTCTGATATGAGACTTGCTACACCAGCATTCTTTTGATTTCCATTTGCATGGAATATCTTTTTCCAACCCCTCACTTTTAGTCTGTATGTGGCCCTAGGTCTGAAGTTGAGCTCTTGTAGACAGCATATATATGAGTCTTGTTTTTGTATCCATTCAGCCAGTCTATGTCTTTTGGTTGAAGCATTCAATCCATTTACATTTAAGGTAATTATCGATATGTATGTTCCTATTACCATTTTCTTAATTGTTTTGTGTTTGTTATTGCAGGTCTTTTCCTTCACTTGTGTTTCCTGCCTAGGGAAGTTTCTTTAGCATTTGTTGTAAAGCTGGTTTGGTGGTGCTGAATTCTCTTAGCTTTTGCTAATCTGTAAAGCTTTTAATTTCTCCGTCAAATCTGAATGAGATCCTAGCTTGGTAGAGTAATCTTGGTTGTTTTCTCCTTCATTACTTTAACTATGTCCTGCCCCTCCCTTCTGGCTTGCAGAGTTTCTGTGGAAAGATCAGCTGTTAACCTTAAAGGGATTTCCTGGTGTGTTATTTGTTGTTTTTCCCTTGCTTCTTTTAATATTTTTTGTTTGTATGTAACTTTTGATAGTTTAATTAATATGTGTCTTGGTGTGTTTCTCCTTGGATTTATCCTGTATGGGCCTCTCTGTGATTACTGAAGTTGATTAACTATTTCCTTTCCCATGTTAGGGAAGTTTTCAACTATAATCTCTTCAAATATTTTCTCAGCCCCTTTTTTCTTCTCTTCTTCTTCTGGGACCCGTTTAATTTGAATGTTGCTGTGTTTAATGTTGTCTCAGAGGTCTCTGAGACTGCCCTCAATTCTTTTCATTCTTTATTCTGCTCTGCAGTAGATATTTCCACTATTTTATCTTTCAGGTCACTTATCCGTTCTTCTGCCTCAGTTATTCTGCTATTGATCCCTTCTAGAGAATTTTTAATTCCATTTATTGTGTTGTTCATCATTGTTTGTTTGCTTTTTAGTTCTTCTGGGTACCTGTTAAACATTTCTTGTATTTTCTCCATTCTATTTCCAAGATGCTGGGTCATCTTGACTATCATTATTCTGAATTCTTTTTCAGGTAGACTGCGTATTTCCTGTTTATTTGTTAGGTCTAGTGGGGTTTTGCCTTGCTCCTTCATCTCCTGTGTGCTTCTCTGTCTTCTCATTTTGCTTAACTTACTGTGTTTGGGGTCTCCTTTTTGCAGGCTGCAAGTTCATAGTTCCCATTATTTTTGGTGTCTGTCCTCAGTCGCTAAGGTTGGTTCAGTGGGTTGTGTAGGCTTCCTGGTCAAGGGGACTAATGCCTGTGTTCTGGTGGATGATACTGGATCTTGTCTTTCTGGTGGACAGGTCCACGTCTGGTGGTGTGTTTTAGGGTGTCTGTGGCCTTATTATGATTTTAGGCAGCCTGTGTGCTAATGGATGGGGTTGTGTTCCTGTCTTGCTAGTTGTTTGGCATATGGTGTCCAGCACTGTAGCTTGCTGGTTATTGAGTGGAGCTGGGTCTTGGTGTTGAGATGGAGATCTCTGGGAGATTTTCCCTGTTTGATGTTCCATGGGCCTGGGAGGTCTCTTGTGGACCAGTGTCCTGAAGTTGGCTTTCCCACCTCAGAGGCAGAGCCCTGACGTCTGACTGGAGCACCGAAAGCCTGTCATCCATGCAACTCGCAATAAAAGGGAGAATGAAAGAAAGAAATAAAGAAAGAAAGGAAAAAGAAAGAAAGAAGATAAAATAAAATAACGTAACATAAAATAAAATAAAGTTAGTAAAATAAAAAATAATTATTAAGAAAAGAAAATTTTGGGGGCTTCCCTGGTGGTGCAGTGGTTGAGAGTCCACCTGCTGATGCAGGGGACATGGGTTCCTGCCCCGGACCGGGAAGATCCCGCATGCCATGGAGCCGCTAGGCCCGTGAGCCATGGCCACTGAGCCTGTGTGTCCAGAGTCTGTGCTCCGGGGGAGAGGCCACAACAGTGAGGGGTCAACATATCACAAAAAAAAAAAAAAAAAAAAGAAAAGAAAAATTTTTAAGTAAAAAAAAAAAAAAAAAAGGGACAGACAGAACCCTGGGACAAATGTTAAAAGCAAAGCTATACAGACAAAATCACACACAGAAGCATACAAATATATATATATCGTTGCTCCCAAAGTCCACCTCCTCAATTTGGGATGGTTCATTGTCTGTTCAGGTATTCCACAGTTGCAGGGTACCTCAAGTTGATTGTGGAGATTTAATCCACTGCTTCTGAGGCTGCTAGGAGAGATTTCCCTTTCTCTTCGTTGTTCGCACAGCTCCTGGGGCTCAGCTTTGAATTTGGCCCCGCCTCTGCATGTAGGTAGCCTGAGGGCGTCTGTTCTTCACTCGGACAGGACGGGGTTAAAGGAGCAGTTGATTCGGGGGCTCTGGCTCACTCAGCCCGGGGGGAGGGAGGGGAACGGTTGCGGGGCGAGCCTGTGGCATCAGAGGCCAGCATGACGTTGCACCAGCCTGAGGCGCGCCATGCATTCTCCCGGGGACATTGTCCCTGGACCACGGGACCCTGGCAGTGGCAGGCTGCACAGGCTTCCAGGATGGGAGATTTGGAGAGTGACCTGTGCTTGCACACAGGCTTCTTGGTGGTGGCAGCAGCAGCCTTAGCGTCTCATGCCCGTCTCTGCGGTCCGCGCTGTTAGCCGCAGCTTGCGCCCGTCTCTGGAGCTCCTTTAAGCAGAGCTCTTAATCCCCTCTCCTCGCGCACCAGGAAACGAAGAGGCAAGAAAAAGTCTCTTGCCTCTTCGGCAGCTCCAAACATTTTCCCCGACTTCCTCCCGGGTAGCCGTGGCACACTTCTCCCATTCAGGCTGTATTCACGCAGCCAACCCCATCCTCTCCCTGGGATCTGACCTTCGAAACCTGAGCCTCAGTTCTCAGTCCCCCCACGTCCTGGTGGGTGAGCAGACAAGCCTCTCAGGCTGGTGTATGCTGGTTGGCACCGATCCTCCATGCGGGAATCTCTCCACTTTGCACTCTGCACCCCTGTTGCTGAGCTCTCCTCCGTGGCTCCGAAGCTTCCCTCCTCCGTCACCCGCAGTCTCGCCTGTGAAGGGTCTTCCTAGTGTGTGGAAACCTTTCCTCCTTCACAGCTCCCTCCCACTGGTGCAGGTCCCATCCCTATTCTTTTGTCTCTGTTTTTTCTTTTGCCCTACCCAGGTATGTGGGGTGTTTCTTGCATTTTGGGAGGTCTGAAGTCTTCTGCCAGCGTTCAGTAGGTGTTCTGTAGGAGTTGTTCCACATGTAGATATATTTCTGATGTATTTGTCGGGAGGAAGGTGATGTCCACGTCTTACTGTTCTGCCATCTTGAAGCTCCTGTATTTTATATATTTTACACATAGTAGTTTGTACCTCTTAATCCCCTACCACTATATTGCCCTTCCTGCCTTCCCTCTCCCCACTGGTAACCATAGTTTGTTCTCTGTATCTCTGAGTGTGTTTCTGTTTTGTTATATTCTTATATATATTTGTTTAATTTTTAGAATACATGTATAGATGACAGTATTTGTCTTTCTCTGTCATATTTCACTAAACATAATACCAGTTAGGTCCATCCATGTTGTTGCAAATGGCAGAATTTTATTCCTTTTCATGGCCAAGTAATCATCCATTGTGTGTGTATATATATATACACATGTGTATATGTGTATATATATATATATATATATGTGTGTGTGTGTATATATATGTGTATATATATACCATATATGTGTATATGTGTATATATATACACATATATATATGTGGTATATATATATATACCACATCTTCTTTATCCATTCACTTGTTGATGGACATTTAGGTTGCTTCCATATCTTGGCTGTTGTAGATAATGCTGCTATGAACACTGAGGTGACTATATCTTTTCAAATCATTGCTTTTGTTTTCTTTGGATTTATACCCATGAATGGAATTGCTGGATCATATGGTAGTTTTATTTTTAGTTTCTTGAGGAAACTTCATACTATTTTCCATAGTGGCCACACCAGTTTACATCCCTACCAACAGTGTACTAAGGTTCCCTTTTCTCCATATCCTCACCAACATTTGTTATTTGTGTTCTTTTTGATGGTGCCCTTATCTGATAGTTGTGAGATGATATCTTATTGTGGTTTTGATTTGCGTTTCTCTAATGTTTAGAGATGTTGAGCATCTTTTCATGTGCCTGTTGGCCCTCTGTATATCTTTTTGGAAAAGTTTCTCTTCAGGACTTCTACCCATTTTTCAACTAGGTTTTTTTTTAAATATTGAGTTGTATGAGCTGTTTATATATTTCAGTATTAACCCCTTATTGGTCATATCATTTGCAAATATTTTCTCCCATTCAATAGGTTGTCTTTTCATCTTGTCGATGGTTTCCTTTCCAAAATCTTTTACATTTAATTAGGTCCCATTTGTTTATTTTTGCTTTTCTTTCCTTTGCTTTAGGAGGCAGCTCCAAAAAAATTTTGCTACAATTTTACGTCAAAGAATGTTCTGTCTATGTTTTTCTTCTAAGAGTTTTGTTGGTTAGCTTTTTTTTCTTTTTTTTTTTTTTGTTGTGGTACGCGGCCCTCTCGCTGTTGTGGCTTCTCCCGTTGCAGAGCACAGCCTCCGGACGCGCAGGCTCAGTGGCCATAGCTCACGGGCCCAGCTGCTCCACGGCATGTGGGATCCTCTCGAACCGGGACACGAACCCGCGTCCCCTGCATCGGCATGCGGGCTCTCAACCACTGCGCCACCAGGGAAGCCCTGTTGGTTAGCTTTTAATACTAATTTCTAAAATAGCTTGTGTTCATTTTAGGATAAAAATTGTTAAGAATAAAAGTTAATAGTTATTTAGAGTTGAGTGTGAAAGACATTTTCTAAGAATTGAACACATTTTAACTCTTTTAATATTTATATAAGTTTATAAGGTAGCTATTATTTTTATCTTAATTTTATGGATAAGTAAACTAAGGTTCATGAAGGGTGTATATCAGCCCCAAATTATTGCAAATAATATAAAGCCAAAACATTATAAAAAATTATCATATGTATACTCTGGGTTATCTGGTTCAACAAACACCTTCAAATTTTAATGTCCAGCCTGGCAATCAGGTTTGCATCAACTTGTATATCACACCCTTTTACTTGGGTTGGCTCACTTTGATGAAAAAGAACAGAGGAAGGTTTAATATAGGGTGCTTTAGTAAACTATGCTTTTGTGCCAAATAAATGCCACATAACCTTAGAACATTCTGGAAAAGATTTCACAGTACTTTGAAAAGGAGGTAGTAGTGAGATATTTGTGCCATCCCCTAGCAAACAGCAGTACAGGTATGTCAAATATAAGAGTCTGACTATAACAGTCATTACCATATTCATTCTGTAAGGCAGGGGTCCCCCACCTCCAGCCTGTTAGGAACTGGGCCACACAGCTGGAGATGAGTGGCAGGCGAGCGAACAAAGCTTCATCTGCTGCTCCCCATTGTTCCCCATCACTAGCATTACCACCTGTACCATACCCCCTCCCATACCCCACCCCCACCCCAGTCTGTGCAAAACATTTCCTCCATGAAACCGGTCCCTGGTGCCAAAAAGGTTGGGCACCGCTGCTGTAAGGAATGATTTAATTTCAGCACAACACCATCAACCATAATATAATATGAATTTAGAGTTTATGTGTTTTGGGGTTTGCTTCATTTAGTGTATAAAATTGTTTGGTTCTTGGGGTTATAAGTAAAAGATTTTTACCCTTCCTTTTATATTTGTATATACTGAAGTACTTTAAATTAAAAAGAGTTTAAAACAACAATGGGGTTTGATGGAAGTGCTTGTGCTTTAAAATATCATTCAAGTTTGTGAAATGTTGATCTAAACTGCCCTATTGGATATTAATTTTTTTCTAATAAACATATATTTAACAACATTCCCTGATTATTTCATGTATATACAAAAACAATAAGTAGCCAGGTATAATGGAAAGATTTTTGAGAGAATGATTGTAGAGTAGGACAAATTGAATCCTATTACTCACTCCTCCACTTTCTAGCTGTATGACCTCAGGAATATCACCTAAACTTCATGGCTCTATCTCTTTATTTTTATTACGGGTCTAATAATACATCATAATGTTGTTTATGATTTTGATTCAATTAGATAATTATGTGATGATAGAACATGACTTAAAATAGTGCCCCATCAAAGGTTCTTAATATTTTCCTCCACTAATATGTATATGGTAGTGTTGAGACAGGCTGGGACCCTTTGCTACAGTGCTGGCACCTTGGCAAATGTCTCCTTGAGCAACAGAATACAAAGAAACGATAAGGGACTAGAAATAACTACATGCATGTACAGCTGGGGCAAATTATGGACAGAAAGATACAGAAAGACCAAAACCCCAACTGCCACTTCTGAGGTGTCCTGAGCAAAAGCAGGGTACTACACATGATCCCTGCACATGGCGCCACCAAGGGTGTAGGCAGACCACCCAAGCTACTCCTCCACCCTGACCCCTGATCCTGCCCCTACCCTCACCTGATTTAAGGGACCAGCTCCCACCCTCCCCTCCTCTAGGGAGCAAGCAAGGGAACCTGTTAGTTTTTTTTGCTCCCAATAAAGCCTTGCCTGAATTTGTTGTCTGGACACTTATCAGTTTCTATTGATTAAGGAGTCCAAGAACCTTGCTCAGTAACAGTATCAAGCCCCCTGCAGAAGAATAGCAGTGGCCATGATGCTAAGATTTTAAAGACGCCACCAGAAAAACTGTACTCGGTGTCTTCAAGATGAAACATCATCTTAAATTATTGGTGCGGGAGTCCCCAGATATCCAATAATTCTTATTTAGAGATAAAGTGTGTACTGCTTCTGGAATGAAGTCAGTAGGGTTGCTTTATCACATTTCCATCTGTCACAAAACCATGAGAAATCCTCAAACAGTGAATGAGGTCTGTGAGGTGGGGGGAATGGTGTTATAGGGCAAAGGTCAGGGAGAGACTGTCTGGATGATTGGGAAAAGGTACTTCATCACTCCCTACCTGTACTATCCAACAATGAGCAAAGATCAGCTGGTGGATTGTGACCTGCAACAGGCAGAGAGAACAGCTTTAAACAGAAAAATATTTGAAACAAAGCTGGTGAGAAACAAAGGAACAAAGTTCTAGAGGACTTGAATCTTCTATTGGTGAAAAATGGAAAAGCTCGCTCAAGTTCAAAGAAAAAAAAAAGTGAAATGACTATTTCAGAAAATGACCATCCTTCAAGATTCTTCCAGCATGAATCCATTTCAAGGGAGCCCTTGGAAAGTAGCCAGTTTTGTTCACTACCCAGATGAAATGCCCCTTGAGTGCAAACCACATGAAGGTCTACACTAAGGAAAAATGAGGACCCATTTCCAGTTTTAGTCTTTTAAAACTAACAAGACCACTTGGACCAGATAAGAGGGTCTTTGTTTTCACATAAAAATTAGTAGGCATGTTTTACTGATTTTGAAAGTATTCAATGAGCAAATTTATAAATCAGATACCATGAACAGAGGGAAAATCTTCCAACAAGCAGGTAACTTCTTCAGTGTTACCTCCCTTAGAAGGGGTGATTTGGGAATAGGGGGAGAAGAAGGATATGAAAGATGGCGTATTTAAACAACTGTAGACTAAGAAGTCCCTTGCATTTGACATCTCTTTTCCTACCATAATAGGGAAAATTCAGGCACATAATGAATTGTCAGTGTCAGGGGAAAATCTCTCTGAGGCTCAGCATCACTTCCTGAACAACAGCAGTCTGTGTGCAGGGCTGTAGAAGGAATGAATGTAGGAGCCACTGTCAGGATAAGAGTTATGGAAGGAGCAGGTGGAATCTAGTAATTACCTAAAGCTGTGTGGTATCTCTTCCAACCCCTCTGCCCCTAAATTAAATCCCTTGGATTAATTAACTGGGGAATGGTGTGGGGAAAAATCAAGTCAATACAATGTTGCTGTGACATTCCCATTTTTACCAAATGTGTGTTAGCTAGTTTGTGTTACAGAAACTCATGTGGCAGCACAATAGGTTTTATCCAGTTTTCTTATTTTACAAATTAAAAGGAAAAATCTGTAGATTGTATTAATTTCATGGGACTTCACCTATGGCAAAGGGTGCAGTGAGAGAAGCAAGTAGCACATTTGTCCCTGAGTGAGTGGCAATTGCTAAGTGATGCCTTGGCTGCCCTCAGTGTTGCTGCTTCATGCATTATCTCCTCTTGTCTCCTTCCTCTCTGCTTTATCAGCCTTAGAAACAAGGCAGGAAACAGCACTAAAGAGGAATTCTGGATGATATGCCTTGGGGCCATATTAACTATGATTTTATTAAGTAATCAGTCCATTGTTTTAATGTAGTTGACAATATTATCCAGTAGTTTAAATTGTAATATTTAAGGTCGAAGATTAATAAACTATAACATTCAATGCTGTATCTATTTAAAAGTCCACAAATATTTTACAAAAAGAAAAAGGAAAATCATAGATAGTATCTTTATATACTTTAAAGTAATTAGGACATATTTAATAACACTGTAGAATCCAGACATGTTAAGAAAGCCTACTACCCACCCTGGTTTTTTTTTTTTTTTTTTTGAGCAAGTAAGAAAGGGGGAAGGATGGGCTGAGTTTCTAACTGTATCCATAAATGTTATTACTTTTAAGAAAAGTGATAGAAAATAATTATGACAAATATAGCATAATGAATATATGGTACATATGGTATTTGATATATAATTTTATAACTTTTCTCTACATTTTTGTAAATTTAAATTGTTCACAATTTTATTTTTTAAGAAATCTTCAGGTTAATATTCTGAATGATCATTTTTTAAAAAAGCTCACTATTAATTATGTATTTTGTAATAAATTTATACCACCTTCACCCATTTCTCCCACCCCCTGACCTCTGACAACCACCATTCTATTCTCCACATCTATAAACTTTTATTATTATTTTTTAGATTCCACATATAAGAGAGGTCACGGTATTAGTCTACCTCTGTCTAACTTAGTTCCCAAACATAATACCCTTGAGGCCCTCCCATATTTTTGCAAATATCAAGACATCATTCTTTTTATGGCTGAATCATATTCCACTGTATATATATACACCACAGTTTCTTTATCTATTCATTCATTGATGGACACTTAGGTTGTTTCCATCTTTTTTTTTTTTTTTTTGTGGTACGCGGGCCTCTCACTGTTGTGGCCTCTCCCATTGTGGAGCACAGGTTCCGGACGCACAGGCTCAGTGGTCATGGCTCACAGGCCCAGCCGCTCCACAACATGTGGGATCTTCCCGGACCAGGGCACGAATCCGTGTCCCCTGCATTGGCAGGCGGACTCTCAACCACTGCGCCACCAGGGAAGCCCTCCATATCTTGACTGTTATGAATAATGCTGCAATGAATATAGAGCATATATATTTTCAAATTAGTGTTTTCATTTTCTTTGAACAAATACTACAGGAGAAAAATTTTTGGGTCATATAGTAGTTCAATTTTTAATTTTTTAAGGAACATCCACATTGTTTTCCATGCTGGATGTACCAATTTACATTCCCACCAATAGAGCACAAGGGTTCTCCTTTCTCTATATCTTTGTTGACACTTGTTATTTCTTATCTTTTTGATAATAGCCTTTCTAACATGTATAAGGTGATATCTCGTTGTGGTTTTGATTTGTATTTCCCAGGTGATTAACAATGTTGAATATATTTTCATGTACCTGTTGGTCATCTATATGTCTTCTTTGGAAAAATGTCTATTCAGATCTTCTGCCCATTTTTAATTGGATTGTTTTGTAATGGGGAAGAACAAATATGACTCCATATTGGATCTGTTTCTTTTACTTTGACCTTTGTATTCTACCACTTTTGCAGCAAGTTAAAAATGTTGCTTATTAGCCTGAAATATACAGGATAGCCCATTCTCAATGCTCTGACTTTTAAAGGTGCAACACTTTTCCATTCATATAGAGATAAAAAGTTGCAGGACAGAGAATAACATTTGTCTTGTTTACAGGAACATCCTGACCTGACCTACATGGAGAGATGCAAAAACAAAGTATTTTAACACCAAGAAATTTGCAATAACCAACAACATCCCCTCCCTTTTGGTATAAAAGAAGCCTGAATTCTAACTCGGGTAAGATGGTTCTTTGGAACACTAGTCCACCATCTTCTCAGTCTGCTGTCTTTTCAAATAAAGTCCCAACAACTCGTCTCTTGATTTATTGGCTTGTCAAAAAGTATGAGCTTGGACTTGGTACCAGTTTGTTTTTTGTTATTGAAATGTACGTGTTCTTCACATATTTTGGATATTAGCCCATTATGAGATAAATGATTTGCAAATACTTTCTCCCATTCAGTAGCTTGTCTTTTCATTTTGTTGATGGCTTTCTTTGCTGTGCAGGATCTTTTTAGTACAATATAGTTCCACTTATTTATTTTTGCTTTTGTTGCTTTTGCTTTTGGTATCAGATTCAAAAAATCATTGTCAAGACCTTTGTCAAGGTACATACATACCATCTATGTTTTCATGTTGCAGGCCTTAAATTGAAGTCTTTAATCTATTTGGGGTTTTTTTGTGTGTGTTTGGTGTAATATAGTGGTTCAATTTAATTGTTTTGCCTGTGGCTGTCCAGTTTTCCCAACACCATTTATTAAAGAGATTGTCCTTTCCCTATTGCATATTCTTGCCTCTTTTGTCATAAATTAATTGACCATATATGAATAGGTTTTTTATCTCTGGGCTGTCTATTCTGTTCCATTGATCTATGTGTTTGTTTTTGTGCCAACACCATACTGTTTTAATTACTATAGCTTTGTAATATGGTTTGAAATCAGAGAGTATGACGCCTTCAGCTTTGTTGCTCTTTCTCAAGATTGCTTTGGCTATTCAGTGTTTTTTGTGATTCCATACAAATTTTAGTATTATTTGTTTTATTTCTTTGAAAATTACCATTGGAATTTTGACAGGGAACATATTAAACCTGTACATTGCTTTGGGTAGTATGGATATTTTAACAATATTGATTATTTCAATCCATGGGTACAGAATATTTTTCCATTTATTGGTGTACTCTGCAATTTCTTTCATTAATGTCTTATACTTTTCAATATATAAGTTTTCACCTCTTTGTTTAAATTTATTCCTAGATATTTTATTCTTTTTGATGAGATTATTTTAAAAAATTTCTCTTTTGGATAGTTCATTATTAGTATATAGAAACTCAATCTGATGTTAACTGTGGGCTTGTCATATATGACCTTATTATGTTGCAGTACATTTCCTCTATGCCCACTTTGTTGAAAGTTTTTATCATAAATGAATGTTGAATATTGTCAAATGCTACTTTTTCATCTATTGAGATGGTCATTTGATTTTCACTCTTCAATTTTTTAATGTGGTGTTTCACACTGACTAATTTGCAGATGATGAACCATACTTGCATCCCTGGAATAAATCCCACTTAATCATGGCATAAGATCCTTTGAATGTATTGTTGAACTTGGTTTGCTAGTAACTTGTTGAGGACATTTTAAGTTATGTTCATCAGGGATATTGGCCTGCAATTTTCTTTTCTTATGCCATCTTTGGCTCATTTTGGTATCAGGATAATGCTGGTCTCATAAGTTTAGAAGAGGTCACTCCTTTTCTGTTTTTTGGAAGAGTTTGAGAAGGATTGGTATTAATTCTTCTTTAATGTTTGGTAGTATCATTCTCTCTATTAACTTTCTTGTTTCCTTTATTAGAATGCACTAACTTCTACCCAATGAGTTACCATCTGATACTTTGCTTTCTTAATTTGTGGTTCATGGACACCAGTATCAGATTCACTGAGGGTTTTGGCAGATGGTTCAGGTTAGTTTACTCATTGTAGATTAGAAGATAGGGAAACTTTCTCAAGACTGCCTTCCTCTTGATTCCATGTAGGATTATCTTCTGCAAGTAGATGCATCTGTAATAGTTTGCAAGATGAAAGTGAATATCATGAAGCAGAGACTCTGCTTCTGCTGCCTCCCCTATTTCTGCTGCATTTAAGGTTATGGATGTGGTCAGATTTTCCTGGGATGGCTGTAGGATAGATGCCTGTGCCTCTTCCATAGTTTTTGGTGCCAACAGGGAAGGTATGTGCTGTCCATTTGCTGATATGTGTTGTGTCAGAGATTGCTTTATTCCCTAACGACCTGATTACAGCAGGGGAAGCAGCCCTTTTGATAAGCCAGTTCCATGGTGTTGTACTGAGAGTTATTCCTGGAAGTTGAATCAGGAGCCAGGTGGGCAAACAACCCCCAAGTTTTGTAAGCATCTGGCCGCCTCCTTTAGAGCTCTTTCTTCTGAAACTAACTAGAGTTGTGTTGTTATCTGAAGCCTAATGGATACAAAATGTTTATTGTTACCCTAACAATCTTCATTTTAAACTATCTTCCTAAATGTTAAATGCAGAGTGAAATTTGATAATCCCAGCTGGGTTAAACATTATGGGGGGAGGTAAATCCCTGTAAGGGGGTCTCTACTATGAATTTGTAAGCCAGGCAATGAGCTTCAGTTTAAATCGACCCCTATAGAGTAGCCCCTTATTTCCTGCCTTACTCAGAACTTCTTTCTGGGAAGTTCTTTATAAATAGATCATCATGTTGTATGCTCTGTGATCTCACTAATTTGGCCACATCACATACTCAAAGGCAGTCATTTATATAGATCAACCCTTCTCCCGGACTCCCTTCTGGCTAGCTGTGGTGCTAGCACAAAAGATTTGCCCAAGAGACACATTTTATTGAATGGTGAGGGTCTAAAACAATAGCATTCTCTCCCCTAGGGAATTAGAATGTGAGATAAGAAGCAGACAGTAGAGTGTATAGAAAGAAGGAGGACCCACGGAAAGAATGCTGTGTTATCTCTGAAGACTTAGATGATTTAAAAGATAAGTTAGGGCTTCCCTGGTGGTGCAGTGGTTGGGAGTCCGCCTGCCGATGCGGGGGACGCGGGTTCGTGCCCCGGTCCGGGAGGATCCCACATGCCGCGGAGCGGCTGCGCCTGTGAGCCATGGCCGCTGGGCCTGCGCGTCCGGAGCCTGTGCTCCGCGACGGGAGAGGCCACGGCGGTGAGAGGCCCGCTTACCGCAAAAAAAAAAAAAAAAAAAGATAAGTTAGCCAGTAACAGCAGTAGCTGCAGCAATGAAAACCAGAGACAGAACACAACTGAAAAAGTACAAAGCAGAAAAAAAAGATAAAAGGTAAAGAACATTAAGTATATGATGAGAAAACTCATTAATATCTATTGCTATAGAGTTGCTGTATTGTGAACCATATTCTTGTTTCTGAAACTGAGCTGTGCAATATGGGAAGATATTTCTAGTTTCTTTGTTGTTGTTGTTGTTGTTTAATAGTAATGGATGCCATCATAGTTCACACATGTCTCCTCTTCGAGACTCATTCCTTTAGCCGTTGGACTTATCAACTACTAACATCATTTATTTGAGTACCTCTCCAAAACTTTCATTGAAAATCATGTCCCCCTTTCTGGGAAAAAAAAAAAAAAAAACATTTCTAATAACTGCTTCCTGCAAGGCTATGGAGCCCAGCCTTTCTTGCCTTTATGTTGTACAACTTTGTAGAGTCATCCCAGCTCCTTTGGGATTGGCTGAGGCCCTTCTTTGAACATCACTGAACTTCAACTGCTTCCTTTGTCCAGTCTTATTTTCTTCACTCTTCCAGTTGTTGATCCAAAGAATACATCCCAATGAACATCTGCATGCAAACTTCGAGTCTATTTCTCAGAGAACTCAGGCATTGATTTCTTCCCACATAGCATCAAAATAAGTTCCAACTAACTGAAATAATCTGTCATCTTATATGACTTTTCAAACCAAAAGAATACAAATACTAAGTTTTAAGAAAAATTAAATATAAGGTTCAACTAAGTAAGTATTTTAAGTACTTGAAATGCTGCAGCCTGACTGATTTCCTCACAGTCAGTGTACTAGGATTATTCACTGGAGGATTTTCAATTTATAAAATGGTTTCCTTAAAAAAATATTTCTTTCTCTTACAAATATGTTTTTGTTATATCTAAGTTTCCCTAATTAACTTAGCCATAAAATTGACTAAAATTAAGCAATTCAGTCACAAGTTCTTATTTCATAATAAATTTCAGATTATCAAAGAGACCAAAACTTTTGAAATTAAATACTTCTATGTTTACAAAATATAACTAGGAATATGCTCATAAAAACTTTATTAAATTTGACCTTCTCAACTCGAGAGGAGGAGCTTCAAGATGGTGGAAGAGTTAGACGAGGAGATCACCTTCCTTCCCACAGATACATCAGAAATACATATACATGTGGAACAACTTCTACAAAATAAAACCCTACTGAATGCTGGCAGAAGACCTCAGACCTCCCAAAAGGCAACAAACTCCCCACGTACCTGGGTAGGGCAAAAAAAGAAAAAGAAAAACAGAGAAAAAAGAATAGGGATGGGACCTGCACCAGTGGGCGGGAGCTGAGAAGGAGGAACGGTCTCCACACACTAGGAAGCCCCTACGTGGGCGGAGACTGCGGGTGGCAGAGGGGGGAAGCTTTGGAGCCATGGAGGAGAGCAGACCAACAGGGGTGCAGAGGACAAAGTGGAGAGATTTCTGCACAGAGGATCAGTGCCAACCAGCACTCACCAGCCCGAGAGGCTTGTCGGCTCACCCACTGGGGCAGGTGGGGGCTGGCAGCTGAGGCTCCGGCTTCGGAGGTCAGATCCCAAGGAGAGGATGGGGGTGGCTGCGTGAACACAGCCTGAAGGGGGCTAATGCACCACAGCTAGCTGGAAGGGAGTCTGGGAGAAGGTCTGGAACTGCCAAAGGGGCAAGAGACTTTTTCTTGCCTCTTTGTTTCCTGGTGCGTGAGGAGGGGGATTAAGGGGCTACTTAAAGGAGCTCTAGAGACTGGCGCGAGATGTGGCTATCAGCGCGGACCCCAGAGGTGGACATGGGACACTAAGGCTGCTGCTGCCGCCACCAAGAAGCCTGTGTGCAAGCACAGATCACTATCCACACCTGTCCTCCTGGGAGCCTGTGCAGCCCGCCACCGCCAGGGTCCCATGATCCAGGGACAACTTCCCCAGAAGAACACACGATGCGCCTCAGGCTGGTGAAACATCATGCTGGCCTCTGCTGCCACAGGCTCACCCCACATCTGCACCCCTCCCTCCCCCCGGCCTGAGTGGGCCAGAGCCCCTGAATCAGCTACTCCTTTAACCCCGTCCTGAGCGAAGAACAGACGACCTCAGGCGACCTATAGGCAGAGGTGGGTCCGAATCCAAAGCTGAACCCCAGGAGCTGTGTGAACAAAGAAGAGAAAGGGAAATCTCTCCTAGCAGCCTCAGAAGCAGCAGATTAAAGCTCCACAACCAACTTGATGTACCTGCATCTGTGGAATACCTGAATAGACAATGAATCATCCCAAGTTGAAGAGGTGGACTTTGGGAACAACGATATATATATATTTTTTTCTATTTTTGTGAGTGTGCATGTGTATGCTTCTGTGTGTGATTTTGTCTGTATAGCTGTGCTTTTACCATTTGTCCAAGTGTTCTCTCACCCGTTTTTTGTTTTGTTTTGTTTTTACTTAAAAAAAATGTTTATCTTAATATTTTTTTATTTTTTATTCTAATAACTTTATTTTATTTTACTTTTTTTATTTCATGTTGTTCTTTCTTTCTTTACTCCCTTTTATTTTGAGCCGTGTGGAGAACAGACTCTTGGTGCTCCAGCCAGGCATCAGGGCTGTGCCTCTGAGGTGGGAAAACCAACTTCAGGACACTGGTCCACAAGAGACCTCATAGCTTCACATAATACCAAACAGTGAAAATCTCCCAGATATCTCCATCTTAACACCAAGACCCAGCTCCACTCAACGACCAGCAAGCTACAGTGCTGGACACCCTATGCCAAACAACTAGCAAGACGGGAACACAACCCCATCCATTAGCACACAGGCTGCCTAAAATCATAATAAGGCCACAGACACCCCAAAACACACCACCAGACATGGACCAGCCCACCAGAAAAACAGGATCAGGCCTCAACCACCAGAACACAGGCACTAGTCCCCTCCACCAGGAAGCCTACACAACCCACTGAACCAACCGTAGCCACTGGAGACAGACATCAAAAACAACAGAAACTACAAACCTGCAGCCTACGAAAAGCAGACCCCAAATACAGTAAGTTAAGCAAAATGAGAAGACAGAGAAATGCACAGCAGATGAAGGAAAAAGGCAAAAACCCAACAAGCCTAAAAAATGAAGAGGAAATAGGCCGTCTACCTGAAAAAGCATTCAGAATAATGTTAGCAAAGATGATCTAAAATCTTGGAAATAGAGTGGAGAAAAGACAAGAAACATTTAACAAGGACCTAGAAGAACTAAAGAGCAAACAATCAGTGATGAGCAACACAGTAAATGAAATTAAAAATCCTCTAGAAGGGATGAGTAGCAGAATAACTGAGGCAGAAGAATGGATAAGTGACCTGGAAGATAAAATAGTGGAAATAACTAGTGCAGAGCAGAATAAAGAAAAAAGAATGAAAAGAATTGAGAACAGTCTCAGAGACCTCTGGAAAACATTGAATGCACCAACATTCTAATTATACGGGTCCCAGAAGAAGAAGAGAAAAAGAAAGGGACTGATAAAATATTTGAAGAGATTACAGTTGAAAACTTCCCAAATATGGGAAAGGAAATAGTCAAGTCCAGCAGCACAAAGAGTCCAATACAGGAAAAATCCAAGGAGAAACATGCCAAGACACATATTAATCAAAATATCAAAAATTAAATACAAAGAACAAATATTAAAATCAACAAGGGAAAAACAACAAATAGCATACAATGGAATCCCCATAAGGTTAACAGCTGATCTTTCAAAAGAAACTCTGCAAGCCAGAAGGGAGTGGCAGGACGTATTTAAAGTGATGAAGGAGAAAAAACTACAAACAAGATGACTCTACCCAGCAACGATTTCATTCAGATTTAACGGAGAAATTAAAAGCTTTACAGTCCAACAAAAGCTAAGAGAATTCAGCACCACCAAACCAGCTTTACAACAAATGCTAAAGGAACTTTTCTAGGCAGGAAACACAAGAGAAGGAAAAAACCTATAATAACAAAGCCAAAACAATTAAGAAAATGGTAATAGGAACATACAAATTGATAATTACCTTAAATGTAAATGGATTAAATGCTCCAACCAAAAGACATAGACTGGCTGAATGGATACAAAAACAAGACCCATATATATGCTGTCTACAAGAGACCCACTTCAGACCTAGGGTCACATACAGACTGAAAGTGAGGGGATGGAAAAAGATATTCCATACAAATGGAAATCAAAAGAAAGCTGGAGTAGCAATTCTCAAATCAGACAAAATAGACTTTATAACAAAGACTATTACAACAGACAAAGAAGGGCACTACATAATGATCGAGGGATCAATCCAAGAAGAAGATAAATTGTAAATATTTATGCACCCAACATGGGAGCACCTCAATACATAAGGCAAATACTAACAGCTATAAAATGGGAAACCAAAAGTAACACAATCACAGTAGGGGACTTTAACACCCTACTTTCACCAATGGAGAGATCATCCAAAATGAAAATAAATAAGGAAACACAAGCTTTAAAGCATACATTAAAAAGAAGAACTTAATTGATATTTATAGGACATTCCATCCAAAAACAACAGAATACACATTCTTCTCAATTGCTCTTAGAACATCCTTCAGTATAGACCATATCTTGGGTCGCAAATCAAGCCTTGGTAAATTTAAGAAAATTAAAATCGTATCTAGTATCTTTTCCAACAACAATGCTATGAGACTAGATATCAATTACAGGAAAAAATCTGTAAGAAATACAAACACATGGAGGGTAAACAACACACTACTTAATAACAAAGAGATCACTGAAGAAATCTAAGAGGAAATCAAAAAATACCTAGAAACAAATGTCACTGAAAACACAATGACGCAAAACGAATGGGGTGCAGCAAAAGCAGTTCTAAGAGGGAAGTTTACAGCAATACAATCCTACCTTAAGAAACAAGAAACATCTCAAATACAACCTAACCTTACACCAAAAGCAATTAGGGAAAGAAGAAAAACAACAACAACAAACAAACAAATTTAACAGAAGGAAAGAAATCATAAGGATCAGATCAGAAATAATTGAAAAAGAAATGACGGAAATGATAGAAAAGATCAATAAAACTAAAAGCTGGTCATTTGAGAAGATAAACACAATTGATAAACCATTAGTCAGATGTATCAAGAAAAACAGGGAGAAGACTCAAATCAATAGAATTAGAAATGAAAGAGAAGTAACAACTAACACTGCAGAAATACAAAGGATTATGAGAGATTACTACAAGCAACTATATGCCAATAAAATGGACAACTTGGAAGAATTGGACAAATTCTTAGAAATGCACAACCTTCCGAGAGTGAGCCAGGAAGAGATAGAAAATATGACCAATCAGAAGCACTGAAATTGAAACTGTGATTAAATATCTTCCAACAAACAAAAGCCCGGGACCTAATGGCTTCACAAGCGAATGCTATCAAACATTTAGAGAAGAGCTCACACCTATCCTTCTCAAACTCTTCCAAAATATAGCAGAGGGTGGAACACTCCCAAACTCATTCTATGAAGCCACCATCACTCTGATATTAAAGCCAGACAAAGATGTCACAAAGAAAGAAAACTGCAGACCAATATCACTGATGAACATAGATGCAAAAGTCCTCAAGAAAATACTAGCAAGCAGAATCCAAAAGCACATTAAAATGATCATACACTATGACCAATGGGGTTTATCCCAGGAATGCAAGGATTCTTCAATATACGCCAGTCCATCAACATGATACACTATATTAAAACATTGACCTAGAAAAACCATATGATCATCTGTAGCGATGTAGAGAAAGCTTTTGACAACATTCAACAACCATTTATGATAAAAAACCTCAAGAAAGTAGGCATAGAGGGAACTCTCCTCAACATAATAAAGGCCATATATGACAACCCCACAGCCAACATCGTCCTCAATGGTGAAAAACTGAAATCATTTCCACTAAAATCAGGAACCAGACAAGGTTGCCCACTCTCAGCACTATTATTCCACATAATTATGGAAGATTTAGCCACAGCAATCAGAGAAGAAAAAGAAATAAAAGGAATCCAAATCGGAAAAGAAGAAGTAAAGCTGTCACTGTTTGCAGATGACATGATACTATACATACAGAATCCTAAAGATGCTACCAAAAAACTGCTAGAGCTAATCAATGGATTTGGTAAAGTAGCAGGATACAAAATTAATGCACAGAAATCTCTTGCATTCCTATACACTAATGATGAAACATCTTAAAGTGAAATTAAGAAAACACTCCCATTTACCACTACAACAAAATGAATAAAATATCTAGGAATAAACCTACCTAAGGAGACAAAAGACCTGTATACAGAAAATTATAAGACACTGATGAAAGAAACTAAAGATGATACATAGAGATGGAGAGATATACCATGTTCTTGGACTGGAAGAATCAACATTGAGAAAATGACTCTACTACCCAAAGAAATCTACAGATTCAATGCAATGCCTATCAAACTACCACTGGCATTTTTCACAGAACTAGAACAAAAAAATTCACAATTTGTATGGAAACACAAATGACCCTGAATAGCCAAAGCAATCTTGAGAAAGAAAAAACAGAGCTGGAGGAATCAGGCTCCCTGACTTCAGACTATACTACAAAACTATAGTAATCAAAACAGTATGGTACTGACACAAAAACAGAAATATAGATCAATAGAACAGGACAGAAAGCCCAGAGATAAACCCATGTACATATGGTCACCTTATCTTTGATAAAGGAGGCAAGAATATACAGTGGGGAAAGACAACCTCTTCAATAAGTGGTGTTGGGAAAACTGGACAGCAGCATGTAAAAGAATGAAATTAGAACACGCCTTAACACCATACACAAAAATAAACTCAAAATGGATTAAAGACCTAAATGTCAAGCCAGACACCACCAAACTCTTAGAGGAAAACATAGACAGAACACTCTATGACATAAATCACAGAAAGATCCTTTTGGACCCACCTCCTGGAGAAATGGAACTAAAAACAAAAATAAACAAATGGGACCTAATGAAATTTAAAAGCTTTGCACAGCAAAAGAAACCATAAACAAGATGAAAAGACAACCCTCAGAATGAGAGTATATATTTGCAAATGAAGCAACTGACAAAGGATTCATCTTTAAAACATACAAGTCACTCATGCAGCTCAGTATCAAAAAACAAAAACAACCCAATCCAAAAATGGGCAGAAGACCTAAATAGACATTTCTCCAAAGAAGATATACAGATTGCCAACAAACACATGAAAGAATGCTCAACGTCATAAATCATTAGAGAAATGCAAATCAAAACTGCATTGAGGTATCATCTCACACCATTCAGAATGGCCATCATCAAAAAATCTACAAGCAATAAATGCTGGAAAGGTTGTGGAGAAAAGGGAACCCTCTTGCACTGTTGGTGGGAATGTAAGTTGATACAGCCACTATGGAGAACGGAAGTTCCTTAAAAAACTAAAAGTAGAAATACCATAGGACCCAGCAATCTCACTACTGGGCATATACCCTGAGAAAACCATAATTCAAAAAGAGTCATGTACCACAATGTTCATTGCAGCTCTATTTACAATAGCCAGGACATGGAAGCAACCTAAGTGTCCATTAACAGATGAATGGATAAAGAAGATATGGCACATATATACAATTGAATATTACTCATCCATAAAAAGGAATGAAACTGAGTTATTTGTAATGAGATGGATGGACCTAGAGACGGTCATACAGAGTGAAGTCAGAAAGAGAAAAACAAATATCAAATGCTAACACATATATATGGAATCTAAAAAAAAAAAAAGGAAAAAAAAAAGAAAAAAGAAAAAATAATGGTCAGAAGAACCTAGGGACAAGAAGGGAATAAAGATGCAGACCTACTAGCAAATGGACTTGAGAATACGGGGAGGGGGAAGGGTAAGCTGGGACAAAGTGAGAGAGTTGCATGGACACATATACACTACCAAATGTAAAACAGATACTAGTGGGAAGCAGCCACATAGCACAGGGAGATCAGCTCGGTGCTTTGTGCCCACTTAGAGAGGTGGGATAGGGAGGGTGGGAGAGATGGGGAGGCAAGAGGGAAGAGATATGGGGACATATGTATATGTATAACTGATTCACTTTGTTATAAAGTAGAAACTAACACAACATTGTAAAGAAGTTATACTCTGTAAAGTTGTTAAAAACAATAAAATAAAATAAAGATGTCTTCACTCAAAAAAAAAAATTTTTACCTTCTCTACATATGAGTTGTTATCACTTTACAGTCTATTAACAAACAGTTGTGTGACTCTTTTTCTGAGCACAAAAAGACAGGCAAGCATAAAATCAGTATTCAACATAAGAACTGAACAACAGTGAACACACTTTGAAAGATATTTCCTAATATTCATCTAAATTTGTTCAAAAGCCAAGAAAATAATGTATCTAGTGCACACTCATCTACAAATATGACTACTCATAGTGCAAAGAATGAATTGAAACAGCTAAAAAAAATCAATCAGATTTGAATTAAGGATCCTGTAAAGTCAAATGTGAATTTAGACTGTAAATTGTGGCAATGGGTCTGGAATATTCTGAGTCCAGACTGCACACCTTTTGATACATACTTTGTTAGGAAATGCTGTGTCTTTAGGAACCTGCTGTAATTAGAAATTCAAGTATAATGTGCACTGATGTCTACACAAGTTTTAACTACAGAGACTAGGGTTAGAAGTATTCAAATCTCTTCTAGTACCTCTACCTGATTAACTTTCAAATATGTGCATTGACTTTCCAATATATCTAAATCTAATAAAGCTGTTTACTTAATAGTAAACATTAACTAGTTTCTGCACATGGTTGCATTAAAATATCAATATTTCAATAGCCAAAAATAATGGAAACAATTTGAGTATTTACACTGTGCCCAATAGTGTGATAAAAATGTACCTAAAAATCCTCCTTCCTCATATTTCCACTTCCCAATCTTGCTGTTAATCTGCAGCTGCCTTTTCTCTTCCCTCATTCTAAGCCACCAAAATCCCTCCCCATACTTCTGCTCTCATTTGTTCTCTTTTTCCATGTTGTACACTCCTCTCCCACTTCCCACTCTATCTCCTTCTTCCACTTTCTTTTTATACTTCCTCCTCTTCCTCGTTTCTTCATCATTTTTATCCTTTGTTTATTTTTCACCTTTACCAGTTACCTGAATACTGTAAGCAAGCAAATGGAGGAGACAGGAAACAAAACTTCTTTTTCCATAGAAGAGGAAGTCAGTGAGTAGAGATTTCAACTATTTCCTATTTAGTATCACTTCTTTTATCTCAATCACATACAACCTCAAATGAATTAAAAACCTATCTGCCCTCAAATTCAGAGACACTTAGTAAACAAAAGTATCTTAAACATTCCTCAACTCTGTCCTCAACTGTAAAACGGGGATAAGATGACCTATATTACACAATTCACAAGGGCATATGACAAAATGAGATAGTATGTGTCAATAAGCCATGAAGGCTATAAGCTTAAAATATGACTTATTTGATGAACTTCTCATCAAAAATTATAGTAGATATAATCTACCACTTTGTTGTGGTTTATTTTTCCTGGTTAAAAAAACAACAACAACAAAAACTACAGTATACCTATAGTAAATGATCCCCTTCTTCAATTCTGAGTCCAAGCAACTTAGGTAGATTTGAGTCTGCTCTAACGCAAAGGGTGACCTCAAGACTTAAGTTAATCACAGTAGCAATTCCACTTAGCCAAATTTCAGGCATGGACAAATTAATAAATTTAGGCCTAAAAGTCAAACCAAAAACTATTCTGTTGTTTAAGTAACACTAACTTTTAACAATGGCTTTTAAAAATAAGTTATTTCTTACCCAAAAAAATAGGTGAAAGATGAAGATGGTATTATATTTCACATAGACATTCAGGAAAATAGGCTAAAGCAAGCTATTTCATCATCAAATGTGCTTTTCAGTGTCATTCTGAGGCAACACCCACTGGTAAAAAGAGAGTACAGAGGATTATATGGGAGATTTCAAAGGGCCAGACCTAGAAATGGCCTATATGAGCTGTCTCCCAAATCCACTGGCTAGAATTCAGTCACATGCTTTTACGTTGAAACTGTTGATCTGAAAAAAAAAAAAAAAAAAAAGAAAAGAAAAATTATCTATAACTACATTACACAATGGAAGGAGATAATTTTTTTTGGTGAAAAAATTAGCTATTTTACCCACACTGTTGGTGAAGAAAAAATTTCTATTTTTCTATCAATGGGATCTAGCTGCATGGAGGACTAAACTACATGAAGGAATTACGGTTTGTGTGTATCTTAAAAAAGAGAGGAAAACAAGAGAAAGACTTGTTAGAGAGATTTTTTTTTTTAATTGAATCCTGATTGCATCATCAAGGCTCTGAATCGAACTGTGAGAAGCTAAAATAATCCTGGATTTGAAAAACTTTCCTCTTTTGTGTTTTAGTTTTAGTTTTTGCTCAAGGAAGTTTGATCTGGGATTTCTATCAAGAGTTAGTGAGTCATGACTATTATAAACTAATGGTTAAGACCACTGACTTCAAAAATCCTCATCTTGGTTTTGACATTTACTAGCTGCATGAACACAGGACAGCTTGTTAATCTCTTTTTTTGTTTTTGTTTTTTTTTTTTTTGCGATATGTGGGCCTCTCACTGTTGTGGCCTCTACCATTGCAGAGCACAGGCTCCGGACACGCAGGCTCAGCGGCCATGGCTCACTGGCCCAGCCGCTCTGCGGCATGTGGGATCTTCCTGGACCGGGGCACGAACCCGTGTCCCCTGCATCGGCAGGTGACCTCTCAACCACTGTGCCACCAGGGAAGCCCCTTGTTAATCTCTTTGAGTCTCTCTTCCTCATCCTGAAAATGTGGATGCAAAAGCGTCTACCTCAGAGCTTACTGTGAGGCTTAAAGGAGGTTATGTGCGTCAAATTCTTAGGAGGGCGCTTAACATATAGTTCATAAGTAAATGTGCAATAAATGTTAGCTACTACTATTATTATTATAATTATTATTTGTATTCATTCTAAAATACATTACTTAGATTTTCCTATTTCTTCTGTAGTGTCATTAAGGGGATATAAAATAAATTAAGGTTAAGAATTTATAAGGCAAAGAATTGTGCCTTTTTATTTTTGCCAACACCATGTGCCCTCCAACTATGTACATTTTCACCTCTTCTTGCTTCATGTCAGTTATATCTGCCAGCTCTGTGCTTATCCCTGATCCTTGCTACCTTCACTGGTCCATCCTGACCAAGGAGCTTAGCCCCATGTTCCTGTAGCCCTAAAGCATCTTTCTGTGGATGCTTAACAAAACTGCACTGTTGTTTTCACTGGACCGCAATCATTTTTATTTATAAAGTAAGTTGTTATGTTGGATGATAGAAAACGTTTTTTAGAGCTAGTTCAGTTCATAATTTCATAATGATTTTAACAAACATTTATTAATCAACTATTAGAAATCATCCCCAGAGCTGGGATTTATGACATAAATAACAAAAGAAGACAGAATTTGTTTCCACGAGAGACTCACATTCAAAGAAAAGAAGCCAAAGGGGAAAAAAAGCATTATAAATCATTTTAGATGTAATCATAGAGTCCAATGGCTTGTGAGAAAGCCAAGAAGGGTTGTGACCTTTGTTGAGTGAGTTGAATAGGAAGGATCATCAAGAAATTCTTCCTAAGAAATTAGCACCTGACCTGATTCATAATTAAGATTAAAAGGAGGCAACAAGACAAAGGTAGGACAGAGAAGGTGGTAGTCTAGCCTTGTTGGATGGTATAAGTAAAAAAAAATTATATATTCTGAGCAAAAAATCTCAAGACATTCAAATATAAAGAACAAAATAAGAAGTAGCACAGCTAAAAAATGTTCAGATGACTGAGAATGGGAACCTTCAAGGGTAAAAAAAGGAAGAAAATCTGATAAAGAGAAAGGAGTAACTGGAGGCTAACCTGGTAATTGACCTCAAAATGCGGCTATTTAAATATATATTCCTTACACTATACCATGACATGTAACTATTTAAATTCATGTTTCCTGAGAAACCTTAGCTTCTGGCCAAGATAGAATAATAGGGACTAGATTTATCCTTCAGCCCCAAAATAACTAACATGCTAAATATGTGAAACAAAATTTTCAAGACTTTAGACATCTGGCAATAGAAGATAGTGATCTCTGAGAGAAAGAAAATAAACAAAAGAAACGTTCAGATTGCTAAGCCTTACTACATGGAGAGAGATTTCAGTCTGAGTCACAAGCAGGGGGACAGGCACAGCCTGCAGGACTTTCTGATTGAAGAGATAAACCTCAGAGTCTGGGGAGAACAAAGGGACCTGAGTTCATAGAACAGAGTACCAACAAAGAAAGAATTGCACAGAGAGAGAAATTAGGATACCTATAGAGTATTTCTTTTGAGTTTTCAGCAGTCCTGATCAACACTATGTAAGGCTGGCAAAGAAACACCCACAAGAATAAGAGGGAACTAAACCTGAGGCTCACCAGTCTGTGGAATAGTGCCTATTCCTAGAAGCCAGACTCTAAAACCTACAATTCATGCACTGTTGGATAAAGTACTCAAAGTGTCTTGCTTCAGTAGTGGGAAATAATTAACCACAAAACAAAAGAGTTCTCCAGCCCCACCTAGCAAAATTCAAATCAAGAATGGAAGGAATGAAGCTGTTTCTGAGTAACTCAATAGCATGTGTATACAAGAGTTAACATAGCAATCGACCTGCATGCAAGGTTGGCATCGACTGGCATCTGGGAACTTAGGTCTGCAGAGAGTTCCTATCATAAACTGATAAAAGTGACTCACTGTGCCTAAACTGGTTAAACAAAAACATGGCTTAGGCTGCACATATTCTTTCCCTCTAGGACTATGGGATTTGGGTACTTGACAGACTGGGGGTACTTCCCTGTTGGGAACATGTTGTCACAACTCATTGCTGGGGGCTTTATGAATGTCCTTTGTGATTCCACTCTGGGAGGACCCTTGAAAGCTTGGCCCTGGTTTCCTTCAAACTTTGCCCTATATGCATTTCTCCTTTGCTGGTTTTGCTTTTTATCCTTTCCTCATGATATGTTATAGGCATGCGTATGACTATATGTTGAGCCCTCTGTGTTTTCCTAGAGGATCATTGAAACTCTGCCTGTTCCTAAGGACTCTGACACATTGTCCAAGAACAAAACTCGATCCAGAATCTAATAAAGTAAAATTCACAAAGACTGGCATATAATAATAAATTACCTGGCATGCAATGAAGCAGAAATGCTTGAAATATAAGGAGGAGAAAAATCAATCAATTAAAAATTGCACAGAGCTGGTAGATCTTAGAATCAGAGGACAAAGGATTAAGACAGTATAATTATATTGCATACATTCCAAAATATTGAACATATTTAGACACAGAATGTATTTTTTCAAAGGACCCAAATCACCATTCTAGAAAATAACACAAAAATGTCTGGGATAAAATATCACTGGATGAAATTAAGAGAAGATTAAAAATTGCAGAAGAAAGCCTGAACAGTGGGACAAGACCAAGCAGTCTAATATATGTACAATTAGAATACCTGAAGAAAGGAGAAAGGGTGGAAGAAAAAATTACAAGAAATATTGGCTCCAAATTTCTCAAACCTGATAAAAACTATAAACCAAAAGAACTAAGAATCTCGGCAAACCTCAAACATGAGAAATATATAAAGGAAACTACACAAAGGTATATCATAATCAAATTGCACATAACATGTAATAAAGAGAACATTTTAAAAGCATACAGAAAGGAAAAAGACACATTACAGTGGAATAAAGATAAGGAAGAGCACAGATTTCTTGTCAAAAACAATGTAAATAAAAAGACAATAAAGCAGTAAAATCAAAGTACTTAAAAAAAAACTGTCAATCTAGAATTTTATACTTATGGAAATTTCCTTCAAAAATGAAAGCAAAGAGGCTTTTGAGACATACAAAATTGAAAAAATTCATCACCAGCAAACTCACACTAAAAGAAATGTAAAAAGAAGTCCTTCAGGCACAAGAGAAATGATACTGGATTTAAAAAACGGTTTGCCAAAAGAATGAAGCTCATAGGAAATGATAACTCTGTAAGTAAATATTAGATTTCTTTTTCATTATTTAAATAACCTTAAAATGTAGTTGACTGCTTTAACAAAAATAATAACAGTGTAGTTGTTGTGATTTATAGCATAGGTTGTGATACAATATACAGCAATAACAATACAGAGACCAATAAGTAAGAAATAAAAAACTACTTTTGTAACATACATAAAAAGATAGTAGGTAAGTTATCTACTGTTTCTAAATTCTGTAGAAAGAAAGAGAAAAGAAAGAAAGAAAGAAAGAAAGAAAGAAAGAAAGAAAGAAAGAAAGAAAGAAAAAGAAAGAAAGAAAGAAAGACAGAAAGAAAAAGAAAGAAAGAAAGAAAGAAAGAAAGAAAGAAAGAAAGAAAAAGAAAGAAAGAAAGAAAAAGAAAGAAAGAGAGGCAGGAAGGAAGGAAGGAAGAAAGGCAGGGAGGGAGGGAGGAAGGGAGGAAGAGGGAGAAAAAAATGAAATGTTGAGCTGCATCATGCTTGGCAGAAACTTGACTTAATCAAGGATAAAAGCAAAATATAGTTGTAAATTCTCAAAAAGTATCAACAAACTCTAGTACTTGCTGATGGAAAAAAAGTAATGTGTTCATTTTCAAAAATGGATAATCCTGAAAAATCATAAAGGAGAAGGTTTTCTTAAGAGTTTATATATGTATATATTATGCCAAATAAATATTTTTCATGTGAAAATGTACATATTAAAACTATATATATTCACTATTTTTCTAGAATTGCAATCAACATATAATATTTATATCTTAACGTTTTATTTTATTACAGCATATATACTCCCTGAGGTCCAAAATTGTGTCTTTCATATTGTGTTATTCTAATAATAATAATTGACATTTTTCAGCATTTATTGTATTCCTGAAGTTACACTAAGAATTTTACACATAGCATTAATTCCTTATAATGATAGAATAATATATGAATGTTTAACTGCTGTTAATTGATTGATTAATGTTTGTATTAAATATAAGTTGTATTTTAGGAGTCTGAAAATTAAGTTTTATGTAGTAAGTATTAACTTCTGATAATAACAGTCCAACACACTGAAACAGCCCTGTTACAAAAACAAAACCAGCAAATGCTGGATTAAATATTTAAAACATGAGGGTGTCACTCTGAGGCCAGAATAAAAGAGAAGACCTTCAGGGAAGTGGCCAAGAGCAAAAGCCTTTGTTTATCTGAGCCATCTATAAATCCATGGTGACAGAGCTTCAGCTACAATCATCATGATTATGAGGGGCAGGAAATAAAGTCAGACTGGGGAACTTCCCATGAAGTTAGAACTCAAATGAGTATACTCTCAGTGAAAAGGTTCAAGTAGAAAACATCCAAGACAGATGTAGGAAAAAGATTTGTATCAGCTGTGGCTCTGGGTAGAGAAGGAAATTCTCATTTGAGACTTCAGGAGAATTAGACTCACCCTCTTGTCTTTCGAAATGATTACTCAGATTTACACTAACTCTGTGAACTAAGAGGTTACAAGTTAGGAACTTTAAGTTAATTTAAATTTAAAGTAAAGTGTTCCTAGGCACTTAGCAAAAGGAAATAAAAATTCTCCATGGAGTACTACATTCTTAAACCAGATTTTAAAGGATTCCCACAAAGTTTTAATAAACATGAATTCAAACCAAATTTTTTAAAAAAATATTAAGATAAGGCTTTAGAGAGAATCAGAAATGCAATGAATGCAAAATCAGACCTCAGTAATATGATATTGAATTATTAGAAACAGAATAAAAGTGTGATATTATACATGTATATCACAATACATAAAGAAATGAAAGAACCAAACACATAAAGAGGGACTATCAAGAATGACTAAGAAGGTTTGAAAAAAAACAAATAGAATTTCTAAAAAGAAAAATAAAATAATTGCTATTAAAAATTATATGCAGGTGTTAAATAACAAACTGTATACTTAGTAGATTGAAAGATAAATCTGAAGCAGAGTTAAAGAAACAGCATATGTGTATGAAGGTTAAGAAACCTAGAAGTTAATAGAAAAGTCTAACTTAGAACTAAATTAGGATTCCAGAAAGTTGCAAAAAGTACAAAAAACAGAAACATTATTTGGAGAGGTAACGGCTTAGAAATTTCAAAATTAAAGAAAAACACCTCCTCAATTATTGGGGGAGACGTCAGTTCCCAAATATAATAAATAAAAATAAGTTTGTACTTATACACATTATATTCAAGCTGCAAAGCACCAAAGACAAATAAAAATTATTAAAAATATCCAGAGAGAAAAGACAAATTCCCTACAAAGAATAATATTCAAACTACCTTTTCAAAATATCAGTGGATGCCAGAAGTCAATGTAAAATAGAAATTGCTAAGATAAAATTACTGAGAACCTAAAATTATACACTAAATAAAAATACTTTTTTTTTAAAGAAGAGTATGAAATAAAGATATTTTACAACTATTAAAAAATAAATGTTTGTTTGAAACCTCGGGAATTCCCCAGGTATAATCTGAAACTGGTCCCTGTACACGAAGGGCAAGAAGAGACTAAGGAAAAAGGCAAACAACTCCAGATTGGTAGGTATCAGTTTTGAGAAACAAGGGAACTTACTTACTATGCTTGCCTTGGGTGGCTACAAGACAAGTAGGTCTTTGCACCCACCTACTAGAATCTTAACAGTTATATAGAGGCCTTAACCAGGTTCAGTGCTGTAAACAGTCCAGATGGTCTCAACAACATATTACTTTTTCAAGGCTGTGTGGAAATGGTGGGCAGAACATACATTCCAAGAACAGGAGGCTGGGTAAGAAGCATTCGAATTGCCTGGGTCCAGCTCAAGGGTCAACTAAGGGTCACGTCTTCTCAATAACCTCCTTCAAAACTCTGCCCCTTGTGACTGGCCCATACAATCTCACATGTTCCCTTTCCTGCAATGTGCCCTGAACAGTCAGCAAGGGGTTTTATTAGAATGGAGGTGGCACATTTGGCGGCTCTCTGGCTGCATTGGTGGCAGATTGCACAGCAACAATATAGGCACATGCAAATATAGGTACGTGCAAAATGAGTAACAATTTTTCCCACCAAGAGCCTCATGATAAAACCACTGATCTACTAAGTCCCCTAGACTGGGGGTTGGATCATTCAGGAAATTCACTTTCACCCTCATTTGGTTTAATAAAGACGATACATGAGCAGACTCCTCAGGTCTGGACACACGACAATCTGTTTGGATACTGGCACAAGTGCCTCTTTGTGAGGCAGTGATAATGTCCAAGGCCATTCAGTTTTGGAGGGCAGCTTTTCTCATTAGAGACATTTCGGTGTTCAGTAAGGACAGGCTTTGCTGGTTCTCATTCAAGGTTTGCTGGGTGGATTTAGTAACGGTTATAATGTCCTCCAGGCCAGTGGAGGGAATAAAGATGATTGCCAAGTAATCATACCAGTGGGAAACAGAGCATGTCCACCTGTCCTCGAGGAGAGGGAGCTGGCACTTTAGGAACATGACTTGTTTGTGCATATTACACACGTTGGTGGAGGTAGGCAGCACTGTCAGGTGTAAGGAGATGGACTGGGGGTGGGATATGCCAGACCAAGACCCCCACCTTCTTCCCTCTTTCAATGGTGAGTGTTCTATTCCAGGTGTAGTGAGTTTCAACAGCATCAGCTTGTAGCTAGACAACAAGACCCCAGTGGAGACTGAGTCATAACCCCTTAAACAGGGGTGCATAGTAACTCATCCATCCCAATGGGCTGTCCCATTACAAATTCCAGTAGATAATACCTTTCCCAAGGCATGATGGGACATGGTGTTCTCAGCAGCATAGTGTGTTGATCTACTGTGAGAAAAGGGGCAATGGTTGTTTCCCATGACTTCCATAACTTTATAGTGTTGGGTGTCTCAACAGGGGTCCCCAGTCTGGCATATGGAGCAGTAGGCCCTACTAGTTGCTCATTTAAATGTATTAAAGCGGGGGATAATACCTTAGTCCACTGGCCAAGGTAGTTTTACCTGTTAGTCATTTAAGCTGCTGCTTTGATATTCCATTCTTCCTTTCTACCAACCCTGCTGCTTTCAGATTATGGGAGAGATGGAGCCTCCATTCAATGTCATGTTCTTTTGCCCAGTCTTGCACAGCATGACCTTTAATATGTGACCCACGATCACTGTCGATTCCACCAGGGTATTGGTACATTGTACTCAGTTTCTCTGATTCCATGATGGTGGCATCCTGGTTTGCCCAACAACAGAGCAAAGCTTGGGTTAGGCCAGATATAGCATCCATACAAGCCAGGGCATATTTAGAGCCCTCACTCAGAGGGAGGGGGCCAATATAATCAATTTTCCAATTTCTCACCAGTTGGGAACTCTGGTGGGTGGTGCCAGACTCATTTGGCAGTTGCCTTGGGCATTAAATAGAATATACAGGACATTCTGTTACTGCATTAACAAGGTCAGTGTATTTCAAGGGCAATCCAGCATCCTTGACAATACACCATTGTAACCAGGCACTGTGCTGGCTGATTGTCTATGTACCTAACCTGTTGTATTTACTGAAGTATAAGTTGGTAGGGTCCATACACAGCTTAGGGCTGGGATGAACTAGTGGGTTGAAACAGTGAGGACTGTCTCAGTCTCTTGCAAGATAACCCAACCATCTTTCCACATATTTTGACCCCACAGTGCTTATTCATGATCATCCACCCCTCAGTTTCTCATTGTCCAAGTCAAAAAGTTAATCCCTTTAGAACAGCCTAACTGTTAATGCAAAGGGTCAATGTCCTGGGCTGGACTGATCACCAATCAAACCTCTCTGAGTTCAGCCCACTGGCTGCTGCAATTCCTTCTTTTTTCCAACCACATGGTATGTGTTGGGCTGAATAGCAGCTGCAATCCATGTGGGTGGCTTAGACCCAAATATATACCAGGCATCAGAGGGAATTTCACCTACTCCCTCTCTACAGGCTACAGGGTCCACTGGAGGAATAGGGGTGGGGGCATTTGAAGGACCTACATACTCTACAGAGCCTGGTAGCATGTACCTTCCTATATGTGTGTGCATTTACACTATTGTTTATGTTTCTCTGGAGAACCCTAACTTATACAGAAAGGTAGGGAGAGACATTAATGATTGTAGCTATAAAAAGGTAGCATGAGGGATCCCTGTGATGGAAATATTCTGTATCTGGACTGTGGTGCCACTCATAGGAATCTACACTTGTGATAAGATTGTACAGAACTAAACATATTTAACACACACACAAATGAGTGCATGTAAATCTGATGGAATCTGAATAAAGTTGGTAGGTGATATCAATGTTTATTTCCCGGTTTTGACACTATACTATATTTATGCAAAATGTTATCCTTGAAGAAAATGTGTGAAGTGTATATGGGATGCCTCTTTATTATTTCTTATAACTGCATTGAGTCTATAATTATCTCCAAAATATTAAAGGTAATTTTTGATAAATTAATCAATAAATGAATAAAATGGATACCACCTTCCAAGGTAAGATGCAAGGTCATCAATGCAGAGCTTGCAAATAGCTATCTGAAAACTACTTTTGTGGCCTCAGCTGTCCATACACCTACAGACTGTAAAAGAGATGAAAGATACGGGGTAAAGAATTGAGGTAAACAGATTGTTGTTGTTGAGGGCTGTGGCTTTTTCTAGGTCCAATCCCCTCCAATCACCCATAGGAGGTGACAGGTGTCTGTCTCTCATCTAAAATCTAAAGACACCTCAAGAGGACCACTCGGAGGATCTGAGGTTATTGGACACAGAGGACCAGTGTCTATCTCAGGCTAGAATTTCACCTGGTAGAAATGTGTGTCTGGCTCACTCTTCTGACAAAGGTACAAGGAGGGTTGGCTGCATTTGGAACAATGCTCCAACATTAGAGGTGTTTGTTGGGGTAAAGAATACCTAAGTGCTTACTGTGGATACATGTGGTACAGATGCAAGAATGAGCAGAAGACCCCTGGGCCTAACACTGAATACTCAGCAGATAAAAGAGGACTCCTAAGTAACCTACCAAAATAGACGTACATTTGGCTACACTGAGGCAACTGCAGGTGAAAACTTCCCCAGGGATGAGGCGGTGTCCCCAAAACCTAGAGATAGCTTTAAATACTTGTCAAATCTTGATGCTAAAGCATCATTTATGTTAGTCAATTAAGAATTTTCTACCACCCCCATCTTGACTGTTCTCCCCTAAAACTACATTGTTCTGTTAGATGATTTGCCTGTTGGTTCCTTGATCTGATTCTCCATTCTTGACCAGTTCTGTTGACATTGCTGGGAACTTCATTTTCCAAGAACTTTCCCATTTTCATAGACCCTGTTGTGTACCTATTATCTCATAGTAGCTATCTGCGGGAAAAGTGAAAGCAAAGCATGTAAAGCATATACTAAGAAACATCAAAATTTATTAATGGAAGGAGCCAAAAGACATTCATCATAATGAACCAAGGCACGTAACAACCAGATGGACTTAAAAAAAAGATCCATCTCAATGGGAGACTCTTTTCCTTTGTAAATCTAAAAAAATGAGTTAGTAAAAAAGAACTGACTGGTATCAACATCAGCTCCCCACACTCGAGGTATAGGTAGAAGTTAACAATGGGATTTCTAAAATACAAATGTTGGTAGGGGAGGGATAAATTAGGAGCTTGGGATTAACATATACACACTACTGTATATATAAAATAGATAATCAACAAGGACCTACTGTATAGCACAGGGAACTCTACTCAATGTTCTGTAATAACCTAAATGGAAAAAGGATCTGAAAAAGAATGGATATATGTATATGTATAACTGAATCACTTTGCTGTATACCTGAAACTAACACAACATTGTAAACCAACTATATTCCAATATAAAATAAAAATTAAATTAAAAAATTAAAAACAAATGTTAACAACTTAATAGTTACCATTTCAGTTTCTACATTAAAAAAAAATCAGTTTGAAATATATTATTGGATGTGAGTACACCCAATAAGTAGAAAATAGAGATGCATTGTGCTAGAGATGTATCAACCAACTTATCTTAATCTGTAGTAGTAGACAAAGTTTGGCACACAATTAGCATTGTTGAAAGAGCAGCCAAAGTGCCTAAGAGGGGTGGAAACTACTAGCAAAGTTATCTTAAAGTTCTTGATGAATTACCCTAAAATATTTACTTTTTATCTGGGCACTAATCTTGCTACAGTGTTGAATTCCATTTTGATTTACCTGTATTCTTGTAGAGCATATATATTGATAACAGCACTTTCAATGGTCGCTCCAGGTATTACGTTCTGTATGCAAAATTTATCACAAGTCTACTTGTGTTGATTGACATTTTACCAGTTCAAATAAAGCATAGAAACATTGCCTCCTTTCACATGTAATTTCCCAATTACAAATTAATTGTCTTAAATATTCCTCTCCTCCACATTGAGAATTACACCACACTGTGTCAATTTTTTCTCCCACAAACCTGGAGTCTCTCCAAAGGGAAGGGCTTAGGACAGCTTCTCGAAAACTAGATTCTAGGCATGAAAACTCGAGGGGTTCTCCCCAAATGGTATGGACTGTGAAAAATGTTTGGACTGAGGTCATTCAGAGGGAATAAGCTTCAGTAATGATTGAAATAGAATTTTTACCTCCCTGTGTAGTTAGTTCTAAGGTCATATTAATCAATAATTTTATCTAGAAAAAATAATGTGACTTCTATTAAACATGATTGGGAGGTTTGTAGATTCATATTCAATTCAGAATTAGATTCACAATGCTAGAATTACTTTTTTAAAATATATGAATTATTGTATAGATTTTATGTAATTTTTATGATTTTAAAGAACTATTAGTTGTCCTTTATAGTGTCTGCATAGCTCACAATGGCCCCCACTCACTCCAACTACCCCCCTTACCCCACAACAGAAGGCCCACTAGTCATTTTCTATGTAATACTTGCCATCCTCCCAGACAGTGGTCCTCAACTTCAGCTGCTCATTAGAATCACCCTAGGAACTTAAATATCCCGATGCCACAGCCCCGATCCCCAGAGATTCAAATTTAATTGGACACAGTAGTTTCTAAAATTCCTCAGATTCATCTATTTGTAGTGCCAAGCTACCTTACTGCCATGTGCTCTGACTCCAGACAATTAGAACTCAGGGATTCTGACTTAAGACAAGAGAGAAAAAATGATTGGTTCACTTCGGTGGGTGTGGTCGCATGCTCCTGAATAATAGAGGAATCAAGAGGAACATATGTCAGCAATGAGAGGAGAAAGAAGCAGAGTCACTGAGAGGAGCAGAAAGATGGAAGTTGAAGAGGAGCCCTGGTCCCTGGGGGTTGGTTGCAATCCTGGCTTGAGGTCCCATGTGCATCCCTCTGTCGTCCTAACCAATTCCTTTTGCTCTTTAGACTTGCAGGAATTCGTTTTGTTACAGCCAACCAAAGGAGTCCTAACAGATGCAATATTTCAAGCCAAAATCTCTAGCTCATTAACCTATAAATGTAAATGATGCTGCCACTACAAATGTCACTCATTACCTAACACACTCATTTGGCATTTAGGAATTTATGCTCTGTGTTTGAATCATTTTAGGCCATTACTTGCCCTAGCCACATAGATGCTGGATGATAAGAATTGAATATTGTACCTCTATACTCAATAATCTGAATATTAGGAATTTACTGTTTGTTGATGATTTTTGCAAACAGACTACTTATTTAAAACAAAGTTTGTGAGCCTTGGTAAGAAGAGTGATGTGACTGAAATACATGAAAAATAACATGAAAAGAAAATGTATTCATCCCCTTTCTCAAGCTCTACAGAATTGTCTGACCCCCAAACTGTCTTATATTAGTCGCTAGAAGATGAAGGTACAAAATGGGTCACCAGATTGTTACCACTTAGTAGGAAGGCGTCTAAGCCCATGCCCTCTTAATACTAGCTCTATATCCATGACAGCCTAGAAGATGCTGACTGAATCTTCTCTTGCTGAAAGTAAGACTTCCTATTCCAACAAAATTATAAGCTCCTCTGGGAAAACAGCTATGTTTTCATTCATTACAACATTTAGCACAGTGCTTTGTGCAGAACAGAGGCTTTATTAATGAATCTGTTTAAAGGAATAAATGAGGTTTGGTTCAGCTTTTATATACCAGTTGTACATATGAAAGATAAATGTTAGCACCAAGCCTACACATGAGGAAAAGTGATATATTTACAATGTCATTTACAATAATATTTTAATTCTATTAACATCCCTACTTCTCATATGTCAAAATGCAATCCATGTAACTTTTATTTATAATTTACTCTTCTCTAGTAATAAATAACTTTTGTCATATTGTAAATTTGCTAATGCCAATAAAAACACATGGGGAGAAACCTTAAATCATCACCAAATGCCACTAACATCCAGAGGCTGTATGATGTTCTAGTACAAGTCTTAACTGACAAAAACATATGAGGACAGAAGACAAAAATGTGTTTGTAATGGTCATATAAACATTTGAGGTTTTATTAGGGATAAATCATAATTTGTTAATTCATTGAAATAATCTCTTTAGACAGAAAAAAATTCATTTTCCATTCTTTTGGGAATGTTTAGAGTATTCACAGAGATAGTAACCCAGTATTTCTTTGAGTGCTGCATTGTGGATTGATAAAAACATTTATATATTATTAAAGGCTATAGGAATTGCAAAGTTTCTAAAGGCATTTTTTTCCAATGATAGAGACTGAAAGCAAAACACTGAGTTAGAGTTACAAATCTACACTCTTATAGATATGGGAATAATATATTTTGTTCCATCAACATGTCTACTTTACATTATTCAGCACAAAGCTTTGTGAAATAAGAATCATGGGAATATAAGAATATAAAGGAAAAAGGTACAAATAACAGCTTCATAAACTGAGAAATGTACATAAATAAATCATGTATATGTGGGCAGTTTGCTTAGCTGGCAAGAAACAAAATATGGAAAATCTGCTTGTTAAACAATAACTACAGAGTGTGCTTTTATGATGTTTTTCACCACAGTGATTCATATTAGAGATAGAAGCAGTTGCATGTTAAATAAAATCATTGAGCATTGTTCCCTTCATATTGTAAAGAGCTGACTTATGTTGTTTTGAGATGCCTCCCATTAGAAAGTGAATATTCCTTCAATGCTATGCATTTCACAAAATTTAATAAAGAAGAACTGTAAATAAAGTCACAGGGAGATTTCAGACAGTTTTATTAGGAGATTGTTGAAAAGAAAAAGAAAATTAAATACAATAACAGTAAACGTGGTTCTCACATTGAAACCAGGCTCAAGAACTAGGCTACCATAGAAAAATTTCCAATTCTTGCATTATGATGTAAAAACAGATTTTTGTACAGATTTTGTACAACAAAATTTGTAATAACCTTTTATCATTTTTAGAAAACTTTAAATATATAGATAAAAATAGACAATTTTCATAGGTCCTACATGAAGATGAGTATGTTCTGTTCCAAGGGCTTGCATAGAGCGCAAATGTGGTTATAATATAGAACAACCAGACATTAATAATTTTAGGATTACAAAAGCATGGAAACCATAAAATGGGCACAATTTTACTTGTTTAAACCAAAAAACAAATTTTAAACCAACCTGTATAACTAATAAAGGGGAAAAAAACTTAAGTTACAGACTTAAAATAACATTTCATGACTTGCAATATTTACAACATGTTAGTAAGATTCTCTCATAGCATATAGCTGATAGCTTTTTTCTTTAATCCTTGCTAAAATTTCCTTTTATAGCAAACCAAACACTAAAACATTCTCAAAGGTCTGGAAAGTATGTATTTTAAAACTATTTAACCTACTTAACAGGTGACTCTATGCAAGAAGCGGAGCAATGGCTGATTTTACTACTTATGGAAGTTGTATGCTTTTAAAAAAACTTTCAAAAAATGTATGATTCAAAAGCTTGCCACAAGTTCCTCTGTTTTAAGTGTTGTAATCCTTTAAAGACTGCATACAGGGAAAAACAAGAGATACATACAACAAGGAATAGAATCTCTTGTGCTCAAATAACAAAAGAAGGTTATGGAAGAACTATGCTTAGAAAACCAAGTTTCTACAAAGCATTTACTAACAGTGTTTTAAATAAAAATATTGCTCCCTTTTAAGCAAGCTAAAAATAGGAACTGTATATATAACCTTTTTATTGCATTAAAAATGGTCTTAGCTGGTTAATAGCGAGCTACACAAAAGAAATATGTTCCAGTATTGCAAGGAAGACCTAAAAAACTATAGAAGCTTAGTGCCAGTGTATCTATAATGTTAATTTCTTTTCAAATCATTAATACCCAATGAGAACTATCTTTAAACATTTTTAAGCTAGTTTTCTTGGTCATTTAAGATTTTGCTATTTATGGTAATAAATAATGTTATGATCATAAAATTGTAAGATGACAGCAAAATCATAAAATGTCCAGCAACTATACTGATTCACGTATCAGTCTTTAAAGGTGTAACTCCAAATATGTAAAAACAAAGAGAAGGTAACTTCAGCATGTAATAAGCACTGTTCGTAGCTTGACTTCCAGTTATCTGCACAAAAGTGAAAACACATACTGTAACTTTCAAAAAGACAGTGAAAATAACACGTAGGCACCCTTCCCTCTGACCAGGGTGGGAAGCACAACACATTTTAACTTTATCACTCAGCGCTACATGGTATTGGACTGATACATCAAGGATCAAGGGTTTGTTAGGTTTTGTCTTTCAGCAACATTAACATAATATGACATTAACATATAAAAATATTTCTGGTGTTTTGATTTACTGTTCAGCCACAGTCCATTCTCAATAGTGCAGTTTGGGGCACTAACTAGGGTTCAATATACAAATAAAAGTGGCTGACACAGAGTTCTGATGTCACCAGATGCTTAAGATCTCATTCATTAATACTGTGACTCCAGACAAATATTTACATGCCTGCATGCGTTAAAACCAGAAAGGTGTCTTTCTGACCAACAGGGTGACAAAACGTATTTTCTAAAATTTTCATTTTCCTAAACTCTAGTATACTACTGCATACATAATACCTTCCTTGTATGTTTTATGTTTATATACTGTACATGTGACCAACAGTTTGAAGAAGAAGCATAATGATCATTTTAAATTCTATATACCACTACCAGTTTGGAATGAAAACATGTTACGTTTATATATTTTTAAGGAAAAAAGACCTTCGGTGAAACTTTTTGGCTTATCGCCAATGCTTCTTTTCAGGTATGCAAAATGTTATTTCACGGGGTTGTTGTCAATATCCATTTGTTGGTCTTTTGGAAAGTACGTGAACAAAAATCTTCAGGAGAAAACCCACAATTAGAGAGTTTAAAATAGAATGTAACAGAATATTACTCTTTGATTTATTGACTTTTTAGGAATCCTCTCTGTCCCCTACAAGTTCATTTCCAAGTGTTCTTGCTGGTTTCTGGAGGACATAATTCTGTAAGTCTGGGTGACCAGTGCTACAAGCGTCTCTTGATGTGCTCAGATACAGAATTTTCAGAAGAGGAAAATGGTTCATTCCATTAAAAAAACAAAGCTAGGTCTTATTGAGACCTGCCTTTGACTCCATATACAAGTGTCCAGCAGCAAAGTTGCAATTATTAACTGTAAGAAGTTTGATACTTGTACATTTACAAACATTCTCAGGTCTCTGGTATGAACCACAGGTGAAAATCAATGAAGGAAACTTTTTTTTTTTTGTAGAATACTTAAACTTTTAAAGAACATTAATACACAAAATTGAGGAAGTTCCCTTAAAAGGACTTTATTTCTTTCCCAAACTTTCCAATGACGAATGTCTGACTGCAAAGTTCTTTACTATAACATGGACTTCTTCAACAGGAAAGATTCAGTACATGACAGTAGTTTTCAAGTACAGTCTTCCATCTAAAAATGAACAACAAAAAATAATTACTTATATGACATCTGGGGGACAAATGTGAATATAAAAACTACATAGCCTGATATAAAATTTGTGGGTTTTATTCTATCTTCACTTATGTAGGAAGTAACATTTTTCACATATTCTCAAAGTTAATTTCATAGTTACATTGAATTGAAGTGACTGAAAAGAATACAACGTTTCTAGTTCTCATAAATATATATTTGATATCAGTACAGAGCACTCAGAAAATAGATAAGAGTGTGTGTATGTGTTTTACTGATATGCAAAGCTAGTTGATTTCTGTTGAATGACAATTACTTCCTCCAAGCTTGCAGAACCAAATTTTCTTTGAATGCACTCAGATATATCTCCATCAGGAAAGACTGAGCTCCCATCTTACTTCTTAGAGGTGTTGTTAAATATACCGTGTAATGTAACAGTTGTGCACATTTGTTGCTATTTATGTGAAAGCCACTTGGGTTATTTCATCAATATCAATGAACTATAGCTTTTCCACCTTGAAGTGAGATTAAATGAACAATTAAATATTAATATATTACTCAGCTTTTACCTATTGAGAAACACACAGCTATGTGAAAAAGAAAAGTAAATCAAATCTTCAATAAACCCACTTGAATGAAGCAAAAATAAGGAATTAAAAATCCAGAGGACAAACAAAACAAAACATAAGCCTGTTTCCCAAATGTAACACTCTCCCAACTGTCCACTTTGTGGTGTGGTCTAAACCTTGGAAATATTTGTACAAAATCTGTTTAAATTTCACGTTTTAATATCTACAGTAGAAGGTAATCAGAAAAGTAAAGTTTTCCAAAATTTTTTTAAATGTATATTGTAATGTAAATGTTTGCAAAATGTCTGATAGCTTCAAGAATTAAAGCATAAGGAAATAGAAATAGCCTACAGTAAATTTAGGAAATAGAGAGTCTAAATATTTGCAGATTTCACCTTCAACGATAAGCTAATTGAGTGCTTATACATAATCTGTGGTAGATACAGTAATTAGTAAGGAGCTTAAAACCAATGTTAAACTATTTTTCTACTTCACAGAAATATTGGTGTGCCTAAGTTTTATATTCCTACATGTTTTAGCTTAGCGTCGTTTGTACAGTTGGACTATTACTTCCAGGATGTTATGGAATGCTGTTTGGCTTATTAATACAGTCTAAGCACCCAGTATATGTTCAATAAAATGTGTTTGAATGAACGAATGAATGAATAAATCAGATATAGCTTTCATGTGATTTATACAAAGTAGATAAATAAACCTAATAAACTAATATTATAAAAATAAACTGAAACTTTTCTTTCATATTCTTAGTATCATGTGGCTAAAAACTGGACCTATTAAAAGATAATTTTGATCTTAATGTTTTATTAAGAAAAACAACTAAATTGTTTTAAAATTTAGTCATAGAAATAACCAAAGAGGTAGAACACTGATGTTTTTAACCAAAATTTTCTAATTTTTAGTCCTTATTTAATTTATCCCTACTTCTCTCTCCTTCCAATTATCTCAATATTTCTATCATGTATTCACTTAAGTTGAGGATATCATTCTCATTCTTATTTTTTTTTTTTTAAATAGACAACGTTTCCTAGGATTAGACGGGCGGAGAGAAACATTCTCAATTTCCCCTAAATTTAAATTTTATTCAGTGAAGTCCTTCAAAATACTTGTGGAAAAGAAATTATTTTCTCAAGATTAACATTTCATTCTATGGAGTTTTAAAGAATCTTGGTACATTAATGAAAAAAAAATTATGGGATTTGCTGGTGGTCCAGTGGTTAGAACTCCTCGCTTCCACTGCTGGGGGCCCAGGTTCGATCCCTGGTCGCAGAACTAAGATTCCACAAGCCACAGGGCACGGTCAAAAAAAAAAAAAGGTTGTTAAAGAAAAAAATTAAAGTTTTGAAAAATTGTTTTCTAATCTTCTGTGATGTCTGTAGCATATTAAGTAGAAGGAATGTAGTAGCAAAGAATGGATATATAGAAATTATTCATTAAGTATGAATCATTGTTTTAAAAGGTCCACTAGCCAAATTCTTCACCCAAGTGCTATGTAATTTGCTACTGACTTTCTTCTCTAACCTTATATGTTACCCCTCTCCCTCAGTCAGTGACCCTGGCTCTCCTTTTCATAGAATGGTGTGCCATTCTACATATGGCACACCAAGCTCTGCACTGCTTTGGAGTATTCAGGCCTGTTATTCCTTCTAATGCCTCAAGATAAGTACCTCCTCCTTCCCCACTTACATTGTTGCTCCCATCTATTAAACTTCTCTATATAGAGTCTCCTATTTACTCTCCAACACAAGCACCCTAAGAATTAACTCCATAGCACTTTGTCTCACTTTGAAGTTACGTATGGGAAGCTTCTTACATGGCGAGACCCACAAAAGCAGCAGCCATATTTCTTTTCCCATCAGTATCAGAAGGAGAGTGCTTCAGCATGATGCTTGCCTTAAAAGTTTTAATGCAGTCTCAAATGTTAAACTTTCAGAGAAATCAATTACTTATGCTTATGTATTAAAAATAATTCCCTTTAGCATGTTAGAAATTTTAAAGTCTGTCTGAAACTAAATTTTAAAATAAAAATATAGTAATTAAAATTATAGCAAGAATAATTATTTTATAAGATCCTTTAGATCATATACAAAGCATGTTTATAAAAATTATATACATTGTATTTATGTGCTCAGTACTTGATCTACTATAATAATCTACTTTTAATAAATGTCTCTTTAAATTTTTGACTAATGTTCCTAACAGATGGACAAAAGCATCAAGCATTAAAGATGCCAGCTATAAAATAGATCCAAACTGCTATAGTTAAGGCATTTCCATGATTAAATAATACTTACACATCAGAGATTATCTGCCTTAGAATTACCTGGAAACAGAAACATACCAGGCATAGACAGACCCTAGAGAGTAACTCCCTCTCCCTTTGTCTATGGAGCCTAACTTTCAAGGCAATTCTACCATATAATTTTGTCATCTTTATTAAAACATACTTATGGATAATTCAAAGTCTGTAAGAAAAAAAAGGTTTAAAGTAATTTTATGTTGGTCCAGAGAAGTTATATTGGCCCGCCAACCCGCAGCAAATAACCACATATGGATGTACCCAGAGAGCTACCAGCAGGCTTCTGAGTTATGGGACTGTAGGTTTATCTCAGGCTTCTGATAACAAACCACCGGACAGCAAGCTGAATGGCAAGGGTGCTAGGAAGAATACATGGGCCCATAATTCAAACTGTGCCATGTTTTTTTACGTTATGTAATAATGGTGCCAATAATCTTTCCTTCCCCAACTCTTCAAACAGCAGGCAACGTGATGGAGCCCTAGAGAAGGCCCCGTAAAAACAAGCGCAGGATGGAGATTATTGGAATCCCTGAGTATTTTCATGGCTAAGACTTCATTATTCAGAGGTGTGTTGTTTGCATCTGGAAACTCAGAGGCTTATTCATGTTTTGTTTTAATGGCTGCCCTTTGTGCGTTATACTTCCCTTCTAACTAGATAATCTCACACCTACTCACCATTTCCTATATTGTCTTTATTTCTGCATTTGTTGGCCACAGAAAAATATGTTTTCCTGATGCTGAGCAGTGTTTATGAAACAATCATTCCTTGATATCTCAAACGGATGAGAACTTTTTTAAGATCAAGTAAACTGGCAATAAAGGCAATAATGATTACCAACAGTATAGCTAATATTTTCTGAGCACCTATTGTGTTCAGGGCACTTTATAGATTTTAAATCTAAACTTCTCAACAACTCAAAAAAATAGGTATTCTTAGTGCCTTTTACAAATAGGATATTAAGGCTCAAAAATGTTAAGTTATCTGGCACATTTTCAAAGAGCTAGTGAATGGAAGTGCAGTGATTAGATATTTGTGTGAACCCAAATCTATTCTGTCACTTCCTCTAATAAGCAATTGCAAGATCACTGGAGGAAATACCCTGTCTCTGATTTGCAGAGGTAAGGGACTGACTCTTGGATACCTTGGTACCATCAGCCTCCTTGCTTTGTGAATCTGTCCCTCACCATTTTCTCAGAAAACAGAGGTTTTCTTTTAGTATGCAGAGCCTCAACTGAACAACTTGAAATCAGAACTAAAATTCTTATAGTTTGGTTTCAGAGAAAATATCTTCCGTTGACACAATGATTATTTGCTTTCGTAAGGGAGGTTGATATGAAAAAAATCATCAAGTGACACTTTGTGCATGGGAGTACTTAATTAAAAAGTCTCTTCTAATTAAAAGCATGTGGGAGTAGGCACTGAGTGAAGCTATTTAGATCACAAATTCCTAATAGTTCCAGAGTTCATTGTGATTTGATGTTTACAGATCTAATTTGGTGTATAAGAAAGTATCTAGGTCACTGAATAGTTTATTGCAGGTGTGAATTTTTGTATGCTGCTTACTGTTATTATGCAGATTTGGATCTACAGATGAGTTAAAGAAAAAATTTTAAACTCTCGATAAAAATGAATCTCAGGTTTTAACATTAAAGTTGAAATCTTCAGCTCAGACCATTAAATATAAAGATTCTATCAGTTATTTGTTAGCTGTGGATGAGGAGGGAGAAATGGAGAATGTCACAAAATTTCCAGTTCTGTTTTGTATTCATGAATTAAGTTTGTTCTGTTTTAAATTTAATTTTTATTTTATATTAGAATATAGTTGATTTACAATGTTGTGTTAGTTTCAGGTGTACAGCAAAGTGATTCAGTTATACGTATACACTGATTTAATGTTTTTGCAGCTACTCTTATGTGTAGTTATTTGTAACATCTAATGCATATAGACAGATATATAATTTAGCTTTTATTCCATATATAAAACTATTGAATAGCTTTATCATTTACTTTAAAAAACTAATGATGTTTGTTCAATAACAATCACAATATATGATGAGATTTTATATTAGAAGATGGCATACAAATTGGAATCATTTCAAATTACTTGACACCAGAAATCCAATGCTTTCATTGTATGAAAACTAAGTGGAATCATTAACAAGGGAGTATGTTACTGAAAAGTATTACTCAGTAGGCAAATAGGTATATATTCCAGTTTTGAATAGAACTCCCTTGCAAAAACATCCACAAGGATCTTTTACTTGCCTTTAGCACAAAGGGCATAATAAATTACATTTCCTGTTAGAAAGTAGTTTTATTAAAAATGGCATCTATTTGTTCAAAACGTATATCCAGACACCTGTAATCTAATGAAGTTTGCTGCTTTCACAAAACAGTTGCATGTGCCCTTATCTCACCCCTCCAGAGCTGAGGAAAATACGAACATAACAGAGGGCAAACATATAAGATCATACATCTAGAAAGTTTAATATTTACATAAATAATATTAGGTCAATATGAAATATAGTAACCCTGAGCTTCTCTCAACAGAATGTCTTAATCATAAAAAGTAAGGGAAACCAAAACAAGTGATGAAAACAAATGTTAATGATTCATGTGATATTTGATAAGACAACGAAAGGAAGTCAAAATAAAAGCAAACAAACAGGAACAGATGGGAAGGATCTTTGTCAAGTCATAACCCTTCTTCTAAAACCCCTAAAGGAAGAAGCTAATTAAAGAAAATATTGTTTCTTGCTTTTTTTATAATTTTATATTTAGAGTAAGAACATTCTGCTACTGCTGAGGCAAAGAAGCAGAGACACAAAGTCTACATTTAACATGAGAAATATTTTAAGAGAGATTGATGTTCAGCACAAGCTCTTTTACAAGAGAATACTGGGTAAATATCATTTCTTCTCATGAAATGCAGATAATAACAGTATCAGTGATTTCCAGAAGTTATAGTCAAGGTTGTGTTCAAATATAATGAAAAAGTAAAAACTGAAAAAGTTGCAAAAGATTTTGAATTTTAGGTATTTCAGGGTGATAGCTGCAGAACCTGAGGCCCACAGAGCTGGGTCAAAGTGAGAGAGGACTGAATCCCAGATCCCTTTTGAATGCTTTCTCTATAAGCACCCAGTGCCATTCTAGAGAGTGGGCACGGACTATGTGTAAGAAGGCACACCAAGTTATTCTGTCTATACAAGCCAAACATACTAGTACAAGCAGTAGATAATGGATTACTCAGTAGACCAACATGGCCCAGCTCATTTGAAATCAGAGTAGATAATATGTTTATTACAAGGCTAGTATGAAGTAAAGCTCTTGACTGCAGCTAATATTGCAAACAAAAATAGTTTTATAATTGAGAACTGCTTTTAAATATTTTTCACTTTTCTTCAGAGAAGAAAGTACATGAGAGAACATAGTCTAGTTTAAAACATGTCTGAGAACAGAGGATTATCTAAAGTTATGATATATAGGTTAAAAGATAACCACATTTTTAGACAAAAATAATGAAAGTGAATCCCTGTCCTTTACATGAGAAGAAACTTTGTATTAGACTCTAGGTAAGCACACTAATAGGGGAGAGACCTGAACTTTGACAATTTGACAAATTGGAACAGGTGGAACTAGACTTTAGTTCTTGGGAAGCTAGAAGGAATCATCACTGGGCAGCCTGATCTAATCACACATTCTTTTAAAATGGGAAACTAAACAGACAAACCAGTAATGAAAGCTGAGCTGAAGAACGTGGAGAGAAGGCATTTGAAGATATGCAGATGGCTATGGTTAATCTTAGCCAGCTTGGAGTTATTTCGCCAACTCCAGCCCTGGGCAAAATACATTTTCCAGGGCTTCCCTGGTGGCGCAGTGGTTGAGAGTCCGCCTGCCAATGCAGGGGACACGGGTTCGTGCCCCGGTCCGGGAGGATCCCATATGCTGCGGAGCGGCTGGGCCCGTGAGCTATGGCCGCAGAGCCTGCGCGTCCGGAGCCTGTGCTCCGCAACGGGAGAGGCCACAACAGTGAGAGGCCCGCGTACCGCAAAAAACAAAAAACAAACAAAAAAAAAAAACAAAAAAACATTCTTGTTGTCAGTATCTTAAAGAGTCCCTTCCCTTTGCCTGAACTTCAGGCTCAACTATGATGTTGATGCTCTCTGTGGGCAAAGAGGAATTTACTATCAAAGGTTAAGATAATTTTGGTTTAGTGGGTATTAAATATCTTTTATTCTGTAACTCAAGGATATTCCCCAATTGGGGTAGAAATCTAGACCCTGTGGTTCTATGAACTGATATCTATTTAAGAACTTAATGTTCTTAAAACCATATCTCCATGATTACAACCAAGCAAATTTGATTTTTAAAACATCATCAACTATCTACTGCTTGTCTATTCAACAGGGAACAGGCAAGTCTATACTTCATGTTAAAAAATTAGCCCTCTGACAAAATGTTTTAGTTGTGAACGATCAGCCTATACTCATGCAGATAGGGTTTGGATTCCATACATTGTATTACTAGGACCTAAGTGTTGTTACAACACTTGTCATAGGATCCAAACTCTTGTCCTCTCCTAAGTTGTTTTCACTATGCCAATACTTGTACAGCTTTGCTATCTTAGAGAAATTGATTAAAGTCTAGCTATAATCTCTTTAAGAGTAGGTAACATACCATATGTCTTTGTGTATTTCTAGCACCTTGAACATTGCCTGGAACCTGGCAAGTGCTCAATAAATACATACAGAAGGAACTATCAAAGTAACATTACAAAATGAGGGATGGATATTATGCACCTTTGGATATTATACCTTGAAAAGAACACAACGTCACTTGGGTAGTATACTGGCTTAGAATACACAACCTGATCTAATCATGAGGAAACATCAAATGCAAAATAAGAAACATTCTCTTAAGACTTTGTTTCAAAAAAGTCAACCATGATTTATACATCTCACTCTCAAATACTTCAGAAAATACTACGCAGATAGAGAAAATTATAAAGCACATGGAACAAAACATTAACAATAAATGAATCGTTGTAAAATGCTTATAAGAGTTTTAATATTTTTGAACTTTTCTATAAGTACAACTTTTTCAAATGTAAATTTAACAAATAAAACAGTTTGCCTAAGTGAAATGAAATTTTAATACATCACCAATATCAGGTATTTATTCATAACTAGTTGAAGGTTTACGCTGTCCACTATCCACATACACTTTTTCACTGATTATATGGGAAGTATTCTCATGGTAAATATGTTTTCTGCTTAGGAGCAAGGTTTTGAGAAGTCCTATTCAAGTATTAGATAGTAAGATGATGCTTAGTGATTTTCTTAATAGAGTTCTTCAGAAAAACCAGGTTCAGATTCATGAAACTTAGTGGACTGAGGGTATGCATATAAGCTGGATTCTGGTCTCTTGGTCCATTATGTTTGAATGGTAAATTTACAATTGTAAAGTTTATGAAGTCTACCTAACTGTATTACTTGTTAGTTAGTGAGGGCTGTGTATGCTAATGTGCACTTGTTGGTATAAAGAAATATTGTTCTGTTTAGCTGTTTGAAGCACAGGTTATCTTTTAAAAGTTTATGAGAAACAAAAACAAAAAGCAGACATTGTTAAAGTTTTGTTTTATTTCTAAAACAAAGAAAAATTATATTGCTGCTAGGTCTACTATGCTAAAGTATTTTTTTGTGTGTGTTCTAATCAAGTATTCATTAGTAAGACGTGAGAATTCATCAGAGAGGCTAATGTACCATCAAGTGAGAATGGGGTACTTTGCACTTAGGTTACCTTGTCCTGATTGGAAGGTGAGACCTCCCAACTTCAGCAAAGAGAAGCACAATGGAATCTCTTATTACTTTCTCCATTCTTCTATTCATTTCTGGGAGAACAAAGACTAAGACACAGGGATGGAAGGAAATCATTTGAGGGTATATCTGAACCTTAGTGATGATGGAAAAATTGTCTACTAAGCTTAATAAAAATGGAGCATAAAAAAGTGATGACTTATTTGATAAAAATAAGATACTGCAGAGAAGAGAAACAAGGATCTTTCAAATCAAGCATCTGTATCCTTTAGAACTGCAAGAAACAAGCAAAATCTGCAGCGAATAAATTGAGTTTTCAGAAAAAATGTATGTGTTATCTCTTGAGAACAAACCAAAGGTGGCAATTAGAAGGGCAGTTCTTATCAGAGCCTAGTTATTTTCTTTTAAGTTTGGCAGAACTTTTCTTTTAAAAGTTTAGCATTTTTATGTTTCTCTATTTTTTATAGCATGACTAATACAGGAATTTTAATAAAATTATATTTGTTTAGAGAAGTAATTGTGAATGAATAAAGTTCTAAATACCTAGAGCTTGATTTAACATTTATACAATGCTGAACCAAAATTCTGGTCTAGTGCTAAACTTAACAAATGTCAAACTTCAATGAAAGCTCTCAAATGTTTTCAGTAAATATGAGAATTGTTTTTAACTAAAGAAATGGCACTTTTGTGGGGAATAGCTTTTCTTAACATCTCATCCAATGGAATCAAGTATTTAGACCACATGTGGGTGAGAACACTAACATGCTATACAAGAACTCTTAAATAAGATAGTTCTCTGTGCACTAAACTCTAAAACTAATACATAAGGGATCAGTTCAGAGATGTGCAGAGACAGATTAAAGAGACAGATTATCAAACAGACAAGAAACTGTGTTGACAGAATTATCATATCTAAAGAAAGAATATGAGAATCAGTTGAGTGTTTGTCAAACAGAGTTGATCAGGCAAGTTTTGGCAAATACCCATTAAAACATGAACCAGGGATAAGGTTTCCATCAAAGACTGATGTGGACATCTGGTCTACCTATACGTACATTCCTGAACTTATAAAATATTTGAATTATATAATACTCATTGGTCTGATCCCATTCTCACCAGGTAACTTGACAATTTTATTTTTTGCATAGCTCTCTATGGTAGGAATCCTCTAAGATGGTTAGCAATGCCCCCTGCTACCTGGCAGTCACATCCTTGTGAGATACCTCTCCCCTTTAAGTGTGGGCTTTATCTAGTGACTTGCTTCTAATGAAGAGAATATGGCAAAAGTGATGAAAAGTCACTTCCAAGATGAGACTATAAAAAACTGTGACTTTCTGCTGGCAGACACTCTTTCTCTGGATCTTTTCACTTGCTTGATCAGATGAAGTAGGTTACCATGTACTGAGTTGCCCTAGGAAGGGTCCAGGTGACAAGGAACTGATGATGGCTTCTGGCTAATAGCCAGCAAGGACCTGGGACCCTCAGTACAAAACCCTTGAGGACGTGAGGCATGCCAACAGCCATATGACTGAGCTTGGAAGTACAGCCTGACTCAGTTGAGTCTAGAGATGACTGCAGCCCCAGCCAAAACTTTTTTGCAGCTTGAGAGAGACCCGAAGCATAGGACCCAGCTAAGCTACTCCCAGATTCCTCACATACAGAAGCTGTGAGGTAATAAATGATGTAAACCATGAAGTTTCAAAGTAGTTTGTTGTGCCACAATATATAATAAATACTCCTTCTTTTATAAGAAAGATGTGCTGGTCAATGTCACAGGTAAATATTTCAGTTCTTGTGACTTACAGTGTTTTAGTATATCTTAGTTTGCTTTCTTTTAGAACACAGAAAAGATTGATAACCCAACTCTGCATCTTGTGGAACTCACCAAGCCAAATGCTGCCTGTGAGTGCTCCTGGAAGTCTGCCTGCATTTCACAGAAACAGCAAAACCAAGTTGCATAATTCCCAGTACAATATTTCTTGTCTTACTATATCAAAATAAATTTTAAAAACCTCTCTGGTTTGCTACTAATGGAATAAGTTATTTTAAATCACAGAATATTTATTTTCACAATTGTAAAGGATTTGTTTTGCTCTTTAAAAATATATATATATTTTTGTGGAAGTGGAAATTATTTGTATTACCTTAGGGTACTTTGATTCTATCAGGAATAAAACATAGATATTCCTTACAGATTGATGATCTTATTTCACGATATATGGTGACCTTCTCAGAATTAAAGACAGTAACTTTCAGTAGTCTAATCCTTATATTAAACTTGTTTCAGAATAATGACTGTATCATCAAATCACTTGATCCAATGTGACAGAAGTAACCATCCTAGGAAATATTATAGCTCCATACTGCTGGAATTGTTACAATTTAATGAGCTATCAAAAAAGAAAAGAAAGAGAAGGAAAAAAAAATTCTAGACTCTCTATTAAAGCCACCTAGAGATCAGACAATCTTTGTAATGTTTTTCAGAATCTTTGGTTCAGTAGTGGTGACTGGCTAAGTTCAGTTTTGGTTAAATCTGGTATCTTGCAATATTTGAAGCAATATTATTATACTGCATGTTTTCCAAGGAAACAAACATAATTCTTTGCAAATCGATCAGGAAAATATCAACAAAACAGTCACAAACAATAATAAATGTAAGACACTAAATGCTTTCTAAAATGGAAAGTAATTAAAAAAAAAGACAAAATGTGCTATCACAAAAATATGCAATGCTAATAGACAATTTGGCATTTTATAAATTTTCTGTCTCTGTATACACAAAGAATTTCAGGAAACATCTGAACACTCTAGACTTACTTACAATTTATGTTTAAGTTCCAATTAGTTTTCAGCATATATTAAATCCCATGAGATTGCCAAATTTCTTTAATACAATTTCAAAAAATAAACACAAAAATTATACAAATAAACATCTTAAGTATAATAAATGTGCATATATTTAGAAGGAAGATAAATGCTGATATATATATGTTTCATGCCCACTTTGAAATTCTTCCCTGGGTCATTGTAATATAGGCCAATATTTCCATTAAAATTAGTAGCTTGTGGCTGTGGTTACTGTCAGTATTGCCTTATTCTCCCATCGCTAGCAATTGTGACATGAATAAATTAAGTTTTATCACCATGTAGATCATTATATACTGAATTAAGGTTAGATTTCAAGAAACATTATGAATTTAAGGAACTCATCTAGGATTATGTCAAAACTACTTTATAATAAAATCTTTATTTTTCTACCATAGGGACTATACACTACTCTTAATTTAGGGCTATTTCTCAGTTGCACTTGGACAATACCAAATTGTTCAACCAGGAATGCTTATTTTATCTTAATAACCCTGATTCATTTCAGTTGGACTTCAGTTCCACCTCTTTTTAAGGTAACTTACTTGTACAGCATAAAAATATTAAGTTGTAAGTCTTGGATAATAAACCTTGCCTTTTCTCATCCAGTCTTTGATAGATAGCATCATGGTGTCTGAATGAGGAGTTCACTACTTTATCAGGCTTCTTTAACAGGTCCTGTTTAGGAGTTCAGTACTCAGATGAGGATTCTCTAAATGCTGTAACTCTAACCAGACTCTTGATGACTCTATTACCAAATGCCTTATGTATTGAAAAATCATGGTGCTCCTAAAGCTTAAAATAAGACTAGTACTATTTTGGCAGATCACAAACTTGTTGTGATAATTCAGAACACTATTATATGAGCACTTTTTCTTTACTTACCAAGTCTAAAAAAATAAGTGTAATTTTTACTTTCCCTTCATCAAAATAAGAGTGCATTATACTGTTCAAATGATTGCAAAGAATATCAGTGCATTAGAGGGAAAAGCTAACAATGAGAGTAAATGATTGCTGCATTTTTTTATGACTCTATTCAATGCAGTTTGATTACTTGAAAGGACCATACGAAACAATATCATGAAAAATACATGTCTCTTAATGCAAAGTTGAACTGACAGTTTGTCATAGGTAAAATCTGCAGAATCAACAAAGATGCAAAATAACTAAGTCAAAATATGAATTATCTAATATACCACTATGTATTTTTAGCCTTCTTTATTCTAATTTTATGTATATAATATAGCACTGTAAATTTTTTGGTTCCAGTTTTATTACACTCACTTTAATGGACAAAATTCAATGCTGAGTAATCCATCCTTTCTAACTGCCATAAAAAAAGCTACATTATCTTTTCTCTATTTAAAAAAATATGTATTAGGTTATTCATCACAAATAAGGATGGTGCAAAGTGAGAGAAATCTGTTAACTCATAACCATTTGAACATACTTTGCTTCCCAATGTTGCATTTGTTACTTATCATAATCTTTTCTTGGGGTGGAGGGAGGGTGGCTTGATACTCTGGCCTTTTCAGAAGAATGGCAATATCAACATTATGCAAAAAGATTCTATATTTTCTCCATAAGACTTTAATGGTGCCCAAAGATGTGTCTCTTGTCTAGACTTTACATTGAAATCGCCTCACATTCAAGTGCCAGCTCTATGTCTACCTAGATGGATACTCTTCAACTCTTATCTAAAAGCCCAGTTGTCATATCAAAACCAGTAGCAGGAAGGCAAACTCATCATCCTGTACTCTAGCCTGGATCTCTTTCCCAGATTACCTATTTCAAATTACCAACCACTATTTTCTAATCCCTGCAGTTTGATTCCCCTTGCATTTCAAATGCACCTTCCTATTTATTTTTTGCCCACCACCATAATTTGGATCTTCATTACTTCATTTGTGAATACATTACATTCTTCACTTCTTACTCTTTATCAACTCCTCCTATACAATGTTTATATTGTATTTAGGATTTAGTATATTTATTTCAGATGTAAAACAAGGGGAACCAGGTTTCCATTTTAATAAATATTATTTAGGAATCTGTTTAAAGCCATACTCAGAAGCAGCCATAATATTTATTTCTCTTGTTTGCAAAAATTATATAAAATATATCAATAATATGGCTTCTCAGAGATTTAGACTTACATATGTAGACTTAAATGAATCTTCACCAATCATGTAATTGGAATCAATTGCTTTGTTTGTGTTCTGAATGTACTTTGTTTACATTTCAGAAGCAGTAGATCAAAGTGTTATTCATTAAGAGAGAACAATAGATCTGTTATAGCTTTTGAGAAAAAAATCAAGTTTTCTAAATTTCAGATTTAATCTATTAAATTGATTTTATGCCTTGGAACATGTATGTTCCCAATAGTATACTAGTGAGTTCTTATAAACAACAAATATAAAAATGAATTACACTGGAAAAACTTCAAAGTTTGGCTACCTAAAAGGTTTATAGAGTATGTTATTTTTTAAATAAAGGGAATGTAGACACATGATATAGCCATATTTTAATGTTAAAATTATTCCTGTTTCATACAAAAATTTAAATGTATAAATATTTCATATTTTTATATAAGTAAAATTTGACTTATAGTTCTTACCATCCCTGAACAACACCTTGACACCCACAGCTTTATCAATAGGAATTAACTCAATATGTATTTTATTAGAATTATTTATGTTTCTCTGTATCTCGTGAGAGTATGAATTATTTAGGAAAGATACCATGTCTTTTGCATTTTTTCTGGCCCCAGCACTTAAGTATTAACCATTTGTTAAGATGAATTAGTTACAGCAGATTATATGTTAAAAAACTCAAAAACTACACTAGTATTAAAGTTAAGTGCTAGTTTAACTTTTTAGTCAAAGATATCAGTTTTAAAGCAAGACATTGTTTAATTTTAATGCAGGGCTTTTGGAGTCTGCAAAATACTAAAACGTGGACTTTGAAAATCCAAGAAGATATATAATTTTTTTTAAATGACACTCATTTTTCACAGGAAACCATTTAAAAATTTTGTTCTCGCCAAATGTTCATGAGATAATTCTCAGACGAGAACACTGATAGCAGTCTGGAAGGTATGTTGGAAAAGCATGTTTATCTATGCTTTTCCATTCCACACTGTAGTGAAGATTTTACAGTAATTGAAATGAGTTGTTAAAGTTAGAGGAGTTTCAAAGAGAGAGCAGTTGAAAAATACTTAATTGAAAGTAATGAGAACAGAAATTTTAAGGTTTCATTACAACTTAAATTCATGGTTTTGGCACTGCTAGAATTTTCCTTCATGAGATATCTTTATATTCTGTATTTATTAGCCTAACCATATGAAAATGTAGACCTTCAGTTAGTGTTTAGAGAGGGAGAAGACAAAAACTACAGCAAAGAAGAAGCTAAAATTAAAAGTAAGCAGAAAAATGTGAAAAACAATATTTTATTATGTTTGTCACACTGCTAACTTGTTTTATTGAGAAATCATAAATGCTGTCAATAGTAAAAAGCAATAAAAGTCATTATTTTCAAGTCTCTAAACAGTCACTTATCCATTAAACATTGCTAAAATTGCATGCATACTTGTTCCCTAATACTTCATGTAAAAGCACCACTTCAAGTGTTAAAATATATAAAGCCTATAGATTTAGAATGATGAGATAAAAAATTACTCCTTTGTTGACTATAAATTTTTAACATTAAGAAAATATTTGGAAAGGTTTTTTGCATTACCTTTGTTTTGTAAAAATAGCATGCAAAGGAGCCAACTGAATTGTGATAATTCACAGCTTTTCTATGTGAATTGTTCCATTTAAATAAATGCTTGTGTTCTAATTTTCTCATAAAGAAATAGAATTGCATTTTGAAATGCTATTGAAAACAAGGCACCCAAGAACTGCTTTTGAGATCCAAGTTGGCAGTTAGTCCACAATTTTTATGTGACTTCACTAAAACAAAACAACTCCCCCAAAATCTAGCTATACTGAAATGTAAGTATATAAACTTCCTAAAAATATTCACCTAATTTTTGTATGTTTATTTACAACCACTCAAGCATTGATTTTCATAACATTTTAATTTCATAACATTTTCACTGTATAGATCAATGCTATCAGAACTTTTGGGATTAGTCGGTCAAGATTTTTGTTGTGGATGTAAAATTATGAGATGAGAGAATGTGGAAACTAAGTTAAATATTATTCCCATCTTTGGACCAAAACGAAGTTTGCTCTGTTGTTAACAAGATAGCTCATATTCCTTAGTGCTTTTACTTCTTTCAAATGGATCATCTGTTGCGGTGGGAGCCAAGGTTTATTGATGACCATGGATTTGGACTTGACATGGGTAACTTTGTGAGAGCCAGTAAGGAGGTTTCTGTATAGCCTGCACTAAAATCAGTTCAATGCAATGGGGCCACCTTGCCCTACTTTGCTATATTAATAGGTGTAACAAGGAGCTGTAAGCCACTAATCGAAGTTTGCCTGCATTTTAACTCATTGTAAGGCTACAATAAACTATCTACAGATAGTGGGATAATATGATATGGAAAAACAGTTTCTTACAGTCACATTTTGATTCTGCTGCTGATAAACCTTGGAAAATTAGTGTAAATATATCACATATCTCAATAAGGGTCCACCCGGGAAAGCTATGAAGAATTATAAGAAATTTACTATTCTAAAAGACCATAAGCATATGAGTTCTATGCCATTAACATTTTTCTTTGTATCTACCACATTTACTTCACTCTTTTCATTTACTGAAACTTGGATATGTTAACCAAGACTGGTTCTGAATTCTTAGGGAAATATAAGCCAAGGAGCTACATTATATAATTAACCAAACCTTTAAATTAAATGACCTTTTGCATTTATTTAAATGCATCTCATTCTAATAACTTTTTTTTTTTTTTTTTTTGCAGTACGCGGGCCCCTCACTGTTGTGGTCTCTCCCGTTGCGGAGCACGGGCTCCGGACGCGCAGGCTCAGCAGCTATGGCTCACGGGCCCAGCCGCTCCGTGGCATGTGGGATCTTCCCGGATTGGGGCACGAACCCGTGTCCCCTGCATCGGCAGGCGGACTCTCAACCACTGCGCCACCAGGGAAGCCCTCATTCTAATAAATTAAGAAGTAAAATTAGAATCTAGAAAACAAAAAAATTCACATTTTTAATCCTTTGCAATAATCAAACCACTAAAGTGCCTGATAAAATGGAATAAATCTGAATTGTACACATTTGAAAAAAAGATATGGGCAGGTGGGCCTCAAAATTCTATCTCAAAAGTATGTCTGAATTCAAAGCAGTTAGGGGAAGTCACTGCATTCACTCTAAAAAGCTTGGAGAGCTGTTCTCTTTACTTGTGATTTATTGTTATTTTCAATTTGGTTTACATATTGACAATCTGATATACTATGAGTTTTTTTATTGAGAGAATTTTTTCTGTTTTACTATTATCAGAGAACATAAATGAACATTTATTGTGTTAAGGCTTCCACATTTTTTAAAAAATCTGTCATTTTATATAAAAATGTGTATCTTTGAGTTACCTTAGAAAACGTATATGGTCATACCAAACTTATGGTCCTACTTGGGCAATAGTTGGCTTGAACCCAGAACCATATGTGGGTTTAGAAAAGGAATGTACTTTCTATCCTTATTGTCTTATATCTAATCTTTTCTCATTTGTGAAATTTCTCTTTATTCCCAACATTTAAACTAGAGATAAAGTCTAGACTCTGAGATTTCATATAACATTGCTGGAGAAACATAAAAATAGTCCAAAGACTATGATAACTTGGAACAAGGTAGACCTAAAACTATATTAGCCAGCATGAGCCATGAAGAAAAAATAAACACATTGAAATTATTAACACAAGTAAATACCAGTTCATCATGGAAATCAAATAATTAATCTTAATCTGTGAAAATGGAAATTTCATAAGTAAATGTAAAACCATAATATAGAATCAAAGTTAAACACAGCACACCTGATTATGTATGGGAATAATTTATGGTCTAAAATCTCCCATCCAATGCTCTTTCTGCCAGGCAGAAATAAATAAAGAATGAGAGTCAGATCCAATAATTTGTAGCCATTATTCATCATTTTATAGGTGTAATTAGTAAGCTTAGGTGAAACTGTGTTTGGAGATTTACTATCTCTGGAGTATGATTATCTATGAATTAAAAAAGTCTGCAGTTACTCCACACTATATGAAAATACAAACCATACTAAAAGAAATTTGCCAAAATATAATACAAAAATTAAGAAGTTCTAACACTTTTATCTTAAATGAGTCAAAAACAACTGGCTTATCTTTAATTTGAAAAGAGATAAGTAATAATACAGAGCTGAAAATAAATCTCCTTAAGCCATATTGTTTACATTGACATAAATATTGAAACCTACAATTTGTCATGTATTTTTTAAATGCCTTGAAAAAGCTGGTGAATATTATTTTCATTTTCCAGCTTAAAATATACTAAAAGAAAAAGTATGTGCCACATATTGAAAAAAAATTCATTGGCTTAAGATAATTTTTAAAAATCCAAATAATGTTTAATGTTCACCAAAAATGAATAATATTGCAAGTACTATTACATTAAATTTGTGCATAATTGTAGAAACAGCAAATTCTTTATAGCATAACCTTTACTTACTTGTAAGTTCTTATATTAATTGTAAGTTCATATATTAATTCATTTGATCCCTGTAACAACTCTGTGAGGTGAATATCATGATCATTTTCTATGTTTTATGGATAAGGAACTCTCATAATCAAATAGTTTAATTTACACACTCAATGTTATACAGATAATAAATAGCAGTGTGGAGATTCGAACCCAAGCAGCCTGTATCCAGAATCTACGTACCCGTAATGGACCATGAACACACTGTTTGGGTGTGAGTGTGTGTGTTTATACTCATAAAAAAATCACATGTCTCTGCCATTTTGAAAGGATAAAAATATCAGCAATAGAGCAGGTCTTAGCAGGTAAAATCACAACATTAATGAATCGTGGTATCGATACTAGACTATGGCTTCCAGTCCCACACTGTTCTCCTAAGACTAAATTGTCTTAGTGTTAATTCTAATAATTTAGAAATCAGTTATTTAAATAAATCACCAATGTTAATGCTAGAGAAACAATCTGTATTGGCATTTACTTTGTAACTGATTAATAATTATCTTTATAACCTAATGGATTTATTTTTCTTTTTATATTAGAGAAAACTCCATGAGAAATTGCAAATTACGAGAGTGGTTTCAGGGCTAAAAAATAACCATTGCCTAATGAAAATGCCTTTTTACTTCCCTGAAGATGAATCCTACAGGAAACCAATGTCAATTTCTTTTTTTTTTGTTTTTTGCGGTACAAGGTTATCTCCCTGTTGTGGCCTCTCCCGTTGCGGAGCACAGGCTCTGGACGTGCAGGCTCAGTGGCCATGGCTCATGGGCCCAGCCGCTCCGCGGCATGTGGGATCTTCCCGGACCGGGGCACGAACCCGTGTTCCCCTGTACCGGCAGGAGGACTCTAAACCACTGCTCCACCAGGGAAGCCCCCAATGTCAATTTAATTGATATTATCACATTACTAAACTTTACACGGGAAGAACTAGTATATATTTGCATTTTAAATCTTAATCCTTAAAAAATTATGCCACCCTCATTATTTGGTTGAACATTGAGCCAGTCACAGCCACTTCATAAATTATCATGAGATACAAAGATGGATGTCATGTAAGAGCAAGGCATATGGAGTCAAAGGGATGAGAAGGTCCTGAGTTCACAGTCTGATTCCAAGCAATTTGCTTTAAGACCATGTTGCTCAGTTTCCTCAAATATAAAATGGGCATGCTGTGAAGATCAGCACAAATAATGTATTTGAAAAAGCTGTGCAAACTTGCAATTGTTTTAGAAAAGTTAACCGGTGTTCTCTGTAATATCCTGAATCACTGCTGCATCAAAAAGGATGAGTACCATTCTCAGGTCACCAACGTCCCTTCCCTAATGTCTTTTTAACTTCCAGACTCCTTCCTCATCCCCTTCCTCACCTCTTTTGAATATATACTATTTGGCACTTGATGAAATTTTGGATTTCATTTCTCCCAAGACACATCTCTTGCTTTTCACTATGATCCCTTAGTTTGTGAGAGAAGAAACACCTGCTGCCTTTCTTCAGCAGGCAGATTTAGAATAAAGTTAGCACTGTAATGCTTCTTCCAGGACATACTGTCAATCCAGCAGTTATTAAAAACAGCAAGTGGATTTTAATGGACTAATTTCTTTGAAACAGCTAAAATATTTTCAACCAATGAACCATTTCCCAAACAACTAAACATACTGATTTTTCATATATATATATATATATATATATATATATCTCCTCTGGTTGCCCACTATTTCAGCATAAAAATATCATTACCATTGAAAGAAATGATCGGGTCTTTGTAAATCTTACTTTTAAAACTAAACAGTTATATTCATTTATTCATTTACTGACTGCCTTGCCACCTTTGAGAAAGTGAAATTGGACTTTTTTTTAAAGTGTTGCTGTTGTAAAATGATACTGAATGCTAAATAATGTGCTTGTTTGTTTTTCAGCTGTTGTAAGTCTAAAGAGGTTTTCTGAATACTTCAATTATAAAAACATTTAAAACATACAAACTTGTGCAATTTTTATTTTAATGAAGATGAGAAGTTCATTAAAGAAGATAAATATTTCATTAGATGTTAAATAAAACAAAGAGATTTTTTGGCTTCTCTCAGCACAAAATTCCTTTGAAAGATTAATTAATACTTGCAAATTATGCAAATTAGACCCATGCAAATATTTTATGAAGACAATTAAGGGAACCATTAATTACTGCTTTTTTTGCTTCAGTGAGATTCATTCATTTAATTTTAATTTCACTTTAACTGTTTTGATGGATAATCTTGCAGCTAAGAACTTTATCTTTCCTGGTGGGTCACTTAAACTTATAAATTTCATCCAGTGAGCGAACAGAAATTTGTAAAGATATTCTCTAGACTATGTTAAGTATCAAGAGAAATTTCTGACACAATGCACTCCCAGAAACAGGGAAACTGGAAGGGAATGTGAGCTCATTCTTGGACAAGTTTCAACTGCTGGAAAAGCAATTAATTTGCTTTGGCTGTGCTAATATAGGGGAATTAGAAAGTGTGACACAAGACAAATAGAAATAATTAGTTCTCCAAAATGATGTTCTCATTAATATGGTTCGAACAGTAGAAATAAAAAACATTATTGTGGCATGTCTGCATTCTGTCCCTAACCATGGGAGGTAGAATAATGCACCATAAGCATTTTTACATTTATAGTCTAAATGATGATGTTTCATTTTTTTTCTAAAGGAGAATTTACAGCAAAGGGGATAATATATCTCAAAAGTCTAGACATATACATGATATAAATTGATCACATACTTTCCATCATCATGTTTTTATGTACCAATTCTTAAAATGTTGTTCATACAAATTCTGTAGTTTAGTGAATAGACTTTAAAATGAGAGTTCTTTTTCTGTAATTTAAATATTTTCAGATCACTTTTATAACTCTTAAAGTATCAATAACATTTCTCAGAAAATAAAAGAAAACATGTATAGATGGCCAGGGTATTTTTACTTTCTAAGGGTGAATATAAAAAGAGAAAACAGATTTTATGAATATGAACCACAAATCTATATTACTAAATGGTAGCTGTCTTCAGCTTCGGTAGACTTTATATACATTTTCTACTATTACGATCTCCAGTGAGCAAGTTAATTGGATACAAAGGCCATCAAATTTTTCCCTTGATAATAAGGGTGAAAAATACTCAAAGCAAAAACTTAAATAAATTTTCCTTAAATCTGAAGGTGATAATATATTGTCTAAAAACTAATAAATTAATTTCTTGACCATAATGAAAAACAATGTCCTGAACTGTCTAGTTAGTCATAATAATAAAAGTATCATTGATAAATATACATATAAAATTAAAATGACAGAGGCTATTTTCCTACCTATTCTCTGACACTTCTGTAGTGCTGCAGCCAGTCACTGTTAGTATGGTCCAATGAAAAGTTACAAGTGGACATACATTCTCATTGATATTTGTTGAGCTCTTTAACATTTTCTAAAAATAGATCTTAAAATTAAATTTTCTTTCTTACAAGGATAATCTCATTCCATTCATCCTGAAATTCTAAATTCCCTAGATTTCTTTTGCATATTTACACTGCCCACACAGATATATGTTACACCTTCTAAATTAAGATCATCTGTGACTTTCATTGACACACTGTTTAACCACTCTTCCATATCACTAGTTACGATGTTAAATCAACATGGATCTAGCATTGATCTTTAGGCCCCCCTGCTAATATCTGTCCCAATTTCCATTTATCAATATTCTTTGATTATGGTCTTCAGACAGTATTCAAGCCAAGACAAAAACATGTTCATGAACAAGCCAATTTAATTCAATTTTTCAATTTTATCTATGCTAACAAAATATTATTATATTTTCCATTAATAACTGCTCTATTTCAATCCTTAAAAGCAATTTAGTTGTACAATGTCCATTTCCCCTCTCTAAGCCTCCAATTCCAATTCATTCTTCCTGATATTCCCTATATCCCCTAAAATCTTATAGCACCTACCACCTATTATATTCCTTTACTAGGAAATATGATGTCGAATATACTACAAACTATGCGCAATCATTTGGCCTTACTTTACTCTGCCTAAATATTTGGGCAATGGAATAAAAATTAAAATTACACCACAAAACCTCATTTTATGTCACAACTCAACACAAACATATAAAAATGACAATTTTTTTTTTTTTGTAAGAACCAGGAGTTTAGAAAATTAGCTCTATGGAAATAACACATTGAAAATAATTTTATGTAAGTATAATTCTAATGAATTACTATTTAATAATATTTTGAGCAACTTCATACTTCTCACCACGTCTGATTTCAGGTATAATTAGTTGAAATTACATAAGACATTTCCAACAGACCTATAAGAGACCTTCAGCATTTGGAGTTTAAGCATATCTGCCTACATTCAAAAACAAGATTTACTTTTTGATATATGTCTTAAAAGAATAAACATGGTTATACTGAAATTATAAGAAAATGTTATTCTAAAATTTTATAAAATATTACAACTCATGAGTATCACTGAGACTTTCTATTTAATAATAATAACTCTTATTGTCTAGTTAAATGAGTAAACAATGACCTATGATAACTATGGAACATTAGCATGTTTATTGATTACTGCCTGCAATAAATATCATCTTTTGTTCAACTTAATCAATGTTGTTTAGATTGATTAGCTGCATTGAAATGCTGCCAAACAACAGAAACCAGTGCCAAAGGACTAGAAATAAATTTATTATTATTTTTTTGTTCATAGTAATATAATTCTAGTATTTATTTTTTAAGATCAAGAAAAATAGTTTGAGGCAATCCCTAAGGTGATTACACTTTCTAAATGAATAAACAATAGTCAGTATGCACTGCAGGCAGCCCAGAAATCAGTATTAAGCAACCTTCCCTTTTTTTTAAATGAAAGCCTCCCTCTTTTAAGCTAAATAAAGACATTTTATACATAGAAAATTAGGTTCAGGTGACAAAAAATTTCTTGTAAATTTCTGCACTTTACTGTGAGACTAAGTCAACATTATGTTATAAATAGAGACCAATTTTCTAAAAAATAGAAAAGTAAATTATATGTTAGAGTAATAATAGCTTCAGTGTTTACCAGTTGCTAGGCACTATAAATGTTAACTCGTAATAATAAAATTTAATATTAACAGCTAAAACTTAACTGTGTACATACTATATTGCTCAGCATATGCTCAGTGCTTTACATGGGTTATTTTATTTAATCCTCACAGTAAGGCTCTGAGGTTAAGCAATTACTATACGAAAAAACAGTGGAGCAAAGATTTGAATCTAGACCTGACTCCTAGCATTTCTTAACTGGTAGATTCTGTAGAGGTGTCTAGAGAACCTCCAAGCCCACATTAAACTTATGGGTCTTTTTTAAGGATTAGAAATAGAAATATGCATAAGACAATTATGTGAAATCAAATTTAAACCATACTTTCATATAGATCTTTAAAGTGGTAAATTTAAGTAAGATTCAGCGTAGAACCTTCACAGTGTAGAAGTCTTGGGATACCATTTAGCAACTCTGTTAAACCACATACTGTTGGAGAAATGAAAATGCTCTTCAAATGTCTTACACTGAATCAAAATTAGATTTGTGTCTGATTTTAAATTTGTCCTAAGTTCATTGCATGCTAAGTTGTAGGGGTGTAGATAAATCTTTTATCTAAATATGATTAATCTCTTAATTTCTTTTATTGCCACTTTCTTCATTTAGAATGAGGTTTTCCCTAGCATGTCTGGAAGTGTCTGTAAACATGGTATAGGCATAAATGACTGATTAAAAAGTAAAAAGCTGGAAAAGAAACATTTTTTTCCAACTACACATCATTCTCTAGCTGCTATCAGTAGACTGTTTGAATTTTTGAAGTCATTAACAGGCAATGTGCTCTCTAACTACAATGAGTGACGGGACTTCAAGTAGCTATCCTAGAAGAGAGACACGTAAATACAGAGAGCAAAGCATGGAGGAAAGAACAAAGACTCTGGGGTCATAAGTCTGAATTTAAATGTCAGCAACCCCACTAACTCATAGTGCAAATGTGAGAATGTTAATTAGCCATTCTGCATGTTCGTTATCTTACATTTAAATTAGAATATACAGGAAAGGCTCAATAAATATGAGCTCCTAATCCACCTTACTATTTTAATAAGCAAATACTCCATTTACTGTGTAATATCACTAAGTCTAAATAAAAGAAAATGTATTACTAGGACTTTTAATATGTGCTGGAACATTTGACTCAATAGAAATAGCTTGATAAAAGATACAAATTTCACTCATAAATTTGACATGCATTATAATGTTTTGGATCTATAAGTTACTAAACAAAAAATAATAATAACATAGTTTAAAAGAACAATATTTTAACAATCCTAATTTAAAAACAATCGGGAAGAAAATAGGGGATGTGAAAAACATTTGGACATGTTGTATTCCCATCTCCAATTAACTCATTGTGTAACCTTTATCGAGTCATGTACCCTTACTAAACCTTGGTTTCCTCTCTTGCAAAATGAAGAGATTTAATTTATCTTTAAAGCCCCTTCCCAGTGTTAAGGCAGTAACATCATATAAGTGTGCTTGGCATTTCATCAGTGTTCAATAAACATTTGTTGAATAAATGAATAATTTTCAAATTTTGCATGTATCTTCACATATCTAGGAAACAGAAAGAAGATATGTTTAAATTGGAACAAAAAGATTGTTAATTTGAAGGCAAGTCTTTTATGTCCTTTGATTGGAAGAACATCTGGTTTTCTATGATCTGAGATCAGTCAAAAATAGAATAAAAAGCCAAACAGTTTTGATTATGGACATTGGATGTAAATAAAAGAGATGTACTTTCAAGTGGAGTCAAGATTTTGCAAGCATAACTTGCAGATATCCTAAGATGTCAGAGGAACTGTGGTCCACATTCCCAGTGACTTCAACAATTAATTTTTGGTTTAAGAGGATGGATTTTTACTTAGAAGGAAAAAGCAGAAAGCTGTTATTTTGCAAGTGAACTTTTTAGACTTTTTGAAAATTTATAAAAGACATAGAGTAAACAGTACTAATTCATTATTCTCCCATGTTATAGTTCATATCTATATATTGAACACCTAAACAATATACAGAGATTAAACCATTTGAAATTATAGGAAACAAATCAGGAAAGAAGCATGAGGTTAATGATTATTAAACCAAAGAAGAAAGTGTTATTTAAGAAATGTGATTATGGTATATTAAGTTAAATATAAATTTAAAATGGATGTAAGTGAATATCCACAGAATCCAAATCTTGGGTCAAATGTGTAAGAAAAAAGTAACATTAGAAATGCACACAGGAAGAAAAAACACATTCTGTTAATTCAGCTCTTACATAGAAAAATTCTGCCAGAATTTGTCAGTCTGACTTTCCTGGGAGGAATCATATTATCCTTTGTTTCCTCCCATCAGTATCTCCAACCAATGTCTGAAAAATGTCAGGACAATAGGGATCCTTAACATCTATCCGCAAGATCTAACAAAGGTCCTAATTTCTTCGGGGAATATATAGCAAGCATCACAATGTGTCCAAAATTTGGGGACCATAAATGTGACACAAACGTTTGACATATTAGGATGTAAGTGTCAAGCATATAGACACTAGGAGCACAGTGGTGAACAGAACAGGCCTGGTTCATTCCCTGCCTGGCTACCATCCCGAGAAAGGAGGAAGAATACATTAAAAAAGGAACTACCGATGAACAGCTGTTATTGTGAAGAAGAGAAAGGTATGATAAGAACCTCTAAGTGGAGGAACTAGACCCATAGAGCAGGGAGAAGCTGCAGGGGTAGGTATGGAGTCTGGAAAGCATTCCTGGAGGTTGTGACTTCTAAGATGAGACTTAAAGGATGGGTAAGTAAAGGCAGCAAAGAGGGGGAAATGTAGTTGGTAGGTGGAGAAAGACGTGAGGCTTTACGGAAAAAAAAAAATCCAGTATGACAGAAGAACAGAGAGTGAAGGGCAAAAGTTTCGATTATGTGTAGAAGGCAAGGGAGGGAAATGTCAAGCTTCACTTCCCTAACTGTATTTAAGGAGGATATTGGATTGGACAGATGTGGGAACCATAGAGAAGGAACACAGAGGAAGACAGGTTTGCAGAAGGGAGGAGTGAAGAATCCTTTAGGTTTGGTGCCCTGGACTTTGACATCCCTGTGAGACAGCCAAATACAAATGTGATATTATTTGGAACTCTTAAGAGATGTCTGTATTGGCTGGAGAGATATTTTTAAAATTGTTAAAATATATAAGTTAAATAAATCATTGAAGTGAATGCTATTGCCTATGGAGTGAGAAAAAAAATAATACAAGAAGAGATTAGGATTTAGTTGAAGAAACACATAATGTTATAGATTTGGCTGCATACATTTGTGTGGATGTGCATTTATATGTGTGGTGGCTCAGGTTTTGGAGGATATTTATTAACTAGTCCAAAAAATAGTTAAATAAGTATTTATATGAATTCTGTCTATGGTATATATATATATATATATATATATATATATATATATATATATATTCAAAATATCTTACAAAAAGCTTTAAAGTAAGATAAATTTTTAAACTTCATAACAAATCATGACATATAACTCTGTAAGACTCAGGCATGAGAGAGTTAATTACCATAAAATCCAGCTCCTGAAACAAGCTGTTTTTAAATTTTTTAAATTTTAAATTCATAAAATGACCACATTCATGAATTTTGAGTTAGTTACTAGAAATATCAGCAACAAAAACATTATTCCTGTGCAGTATGTGTTGATTTACCTTACTTTTCAAGATAAGTAAGTCAATTGCATAGGGCCTCTATGCTCAGAAACATTTCCTAAACTGCTTTCTGTTTTCCTCTTCCTCACCTCTATAGTTTTACAGAAATGATGCTACTAAATACGGATGAGGAAGACGGCGGAAGAGTAAAACGCGGAGATTACCTTCTTCCGCACAAATACATCAGAAATATATCTACATGTGGAACAACTCCTACAGAACACCTACTGAACGCTGGCAGAAGACCTCAGACCTCCCAAAAGGCAAGAAACTCCCCACGTACCTGGGTAGGGCAAAAAAAAAAAAAGAAAAAACAGAGACAAAAGAATAGGGAAGGGACCCGCACGGGTGGGACGGAGCTGTGAAGGAGGAAAGGTTTCCACACACTAGAAGCCCCTTCACGGGTGGAGACTGCAGTGGGCAGAGTGGGGGAGCTTCGGAGCCACGGAGGAAAGCGCAGCAACAGGGGTGTGGAGGGCAAAGCAGAGAGATTTCCGCACAGAGGATCAGTGCCGACCAGCACTCACCAGCCCAAGAGGCTTGTCTGCTCACACGCCGGGGCGGGAGGGGCTAGGAGCTGAGGCTCGGGCTTTGGTCGGATCCCAGGGAGAGGACTGGGGTTGGCGGCGTGAACACAGCCTGCAGGGGGCTAATGCGCCACGGCTAGCCGGGAGGCAGTCCGGGAAAAGGTCTGGAGCTGCCGAAGAGGCAAGAGACTTTTTCTTGCCTCTTTGTTTCCTGGTGCGCGAGGAGGGGGATTAAGGGTGCTGCTTAAAGGAGCTCCAGAGATGGGCGCGAGCCACGGCTATCAGCGCGGACCCCTGAGACGGGCATGAGACGCTAAGACTGCTGCTGCTGCCACCAAGAAGCCTGTGTGCAAGCGCAGGTCACTATCCACACCTCCCCTCCCAGGAGCCTGTGCAGCCCAGCACTGCCAATGTCCCGGGATCCAGGGACAACTTCCCAGGGAGAACACACAGCACGCCTCAGGCTGGTGCAACGTCATGCCAGCCTCTGCCCTGCAGGTTCGCCCCACATCCGTACCCCTCCCTCCCCCATGCCTGAGTGAGCCAGAGCCCCTGAATCAGTGGCTCCTTTAACCCTGTCCTGTCTGAGTGAAGAACAGACGCCCTCAGGCAACCTACAGGCAGAGGCAGGGCCAAATCCAAAGCTGAACCCCGGGAGCTGTGCGAACAAAGAAGAGACAGGGAAATCTCTCCCAGCAGCCTCAGGAGCAGTGGACTAAATCTCCACAATCAACTTGATGTACCCAGCATCTGTGGAATACCTGAATAGACAACAAATCCTCCGAAATTGAGGAGGTGGACTTTGGGAGCAACGATATATATTTTGTTTTCCCTTTTTCTCTTTTTGTGAGTATATATGTGTATGCTTCTGTGTGTGATTTTGTCTGTATAGTTTTGCTTTTAGCATTTGTCCTAGAGGACTGTCTGTCTGTTTTTTTTGTTTTGTTTTGTTTTAGTATAGTTATCAGTGCTTGTTATTATTGGTGGATTTGTTTTTGGGTTTGGTTGTCCTCTTCTTTCTTTTAATTACTTAAAAAAATTCTTTTTTAATAATTCTTTTTTGTTATTTATCTTAATAACTTTATATTTTATTTTATCTTTTCCTTTCTGTCTTTCTTTTTTTCTCCCTTTTATTTGGAGCTGTGTGGATGACAGGCTCTTGGTGCTCCAGCCAGGCATCAGGGCTGTGCCTGGGAGGTGGGAGAGCCAAGTTCAGGACATTGGTCCACCAGAGACCTCCCAGCTCCACATAATATCAAATGGTGAAAATCTCCCAGAGATCTCCAACTCAGCACCAAGACCCGGCTCCACTCAACGACCAGTAAGCTACAGTGTTGGACACCCTATGCCAAACAACAAACAAGACAGGAACACAACTCCACCCATTAGCAGAGAGGCTGCCTAAAATCATAATAAGGTAACAGACACCCCAAAACACACCACCAGACATGGACCTGCCCACCAGAAAGACAAGATCCAGCCTCATCCACCAGAACACAGAAACTAGTCCCTTCCACCAGGATGCCCACACAACCCACTGAACCAACCTTAGCCACTGGGGCAGACACCAAAAACAATGCAAACTACGAACCTGAAGCCTGCAAAAAGGAGATCCCTAACAAAATAAATTAAGGAAAATGAGAAGACAAAGAAAAACACAGGAGATGAAGGAGCAAGGTAAAAACCCACCAGATCTAACAAATGAAGAGGAAATAGGCAGTCTACCTGAAAAGAATTCAGAATAATGACAGTAAATATGATCCAGAATCTTGGAAATAGAATGGAGATCATAAAAGAAACATTTAACAGGGACCTAGAAGAACTAAAGAGCAAACAAACAGTGATGAACAACACAACAAATGAAATTAAAAATTCTCCAGAAGGGATCAATAGCACAATAACTGAGGCAGAAGAATGGATAAGTGACCTGTAAGATAAAATAGTGGAAATTACTACTGCAGAGCAGAATAAGGAAAAAGAATGAAAAGAACTGAGGACAGTCTCAGAGACTTCTGGGACAACATTAAACGCACCAACATTCGAATTATAGGGGTCCTAGAAGAAGAGGAAAAGAAAGGGACTGAGAAAATATTTGAAGACATTATAGTTGAAAATTTCCCTAATATGGGAAAGGAAATAGATAATCAAGTCCAGAGAGCACAGACAGTCCCATACGAGATAAATCCAAGGAGAAACATGTCAAGACACATATTAACCAAACTATCAAAATTAAATACAAAGAAAAAATCTTAAAAGCAGGAAGGGAAAACCAACAAATAACATAAAAGGGAATCCCCATAAGGTTAGCAGCTGATCTTTCAACAGAAACTCTGCAAGCCAGAAGGGAGTTGCAGGACATATTTAAAGTGATGAGGGGAAAAACCTACAACCAAGATTACTCTATCCAGCAAGAATCTCATTCAGATTTGACAGAGAAATTAAAAACTTTACAGACAAGCAAAAGCTAAGAGAATTTAGCACCATCAAACAAGCTTTACAACAAATGCTAAAGGAACTTCTCTAGGCAGGAAACACAAGAGAAGAAAAGACCTACAGTAACAAACCCAAAACAATTAAGAAAATGGTAATAGGAACATACATATCGATAATTACCTTAAATGTAAATGGATTAAATGCTCCAACTAAAAGACATAAACAGGTGAATGGATACAAAAACAAGACCCATATATATCCTGTCTACAAGAGACCCACTTCAGACCTAGGGACACATACAGACTAAAAGTGAGGGGATGGAAAAAGATATTCCATGTAAAAGGAAATCAAAAGAATGCCAGAGTAGCAATTCTCATATCAGACAAAATAGACATTAAAACAAAGACTATTACAAAAGACAAAGAAGGACGTTACATAATGATCAAGGGATCGATCCAAGAAGAAGATATAACAATGTAAATATTTATGCACCCAACATATAAGCACCTCAATACACAAAGCAAATACTAACAGCCATAAAAGGGGAAATCGACAGTAACGCAGTCATAGTAGGGGACTTTCACAAGCAACTTTCACCAGTGGATAGATCATCCAAAATGAAAATAAATATGGAAACACAAGCTTTAAATGGTACATTAAACAAGATGGACCTAAATGGTATTTATAGGACATTCCATCCCAAAACAACAGAATACACATTCTTCTCTAAGGCTCATGGAATATTCTCCAGGATAGATCATATCTTGGGTCACAAATCAAGCCTTGGTAAATTTAAGAAAATTGAAATCGTATAAAGTATCTTTTCTGAGCACAACACTATGAGACTAGATATCAATTACAGGAAAAAATCTGTAAAAAATACAAACACATGGAGGCTAAACAATACACTAGTAAATAACCAAAGGATCACTGAAGAAATCAAAGAGGAAATCAAAAAATACCTAGAAAAAAATGACAATGAAAACAAGATGACCCAAAACCTATGGGATGCAGCAAAAGCAGTTCTAAGAGGGAATTTTATAGCAATACAGTCCTCCCTTAAAAACAAGAAACTTCTCAAATAAACAACCTAACCTTACACCTAGAGCAATTAGAGAAAGAAGAACAAAAAAAAAATCCCAAAGTTAGCAGAAAGAAAGGAATCATAAAGCTCAGATCAGAAATAAATGAAAAAGAAATGAAGGAAACAATAGCAAAGATCAATAAAACTAAAATCTGGTTCTTTGAGAAGATAAACAAAATTGATAAACCATTAGCTATACTCATCAAGAAAAAAAGGGAGAAGACTCAAATCAATAGAGTTAGAAATGAAAAAGGAGAAGTAACAACTGACACTGCAGAAATACAAAGGACCATGAGAGATTACTACAAGTAACTCTTTGCCAATAATGGACAACTCGGAGGAAATGGACACATTCTTAGAAAAGCACAACCTTCCGAGACTGAAACAGGAAGAAATAGAAAATATGAACAGACCAATCACAAGCACTGAAATTGAAACTGTGATTAAAAATCTTCCAACAAACAAAAGCCCAGGACCAGATGGCTTCACAGGTGAATTCTATCAAACCTTTAGAGGAGAGCTAACACCTATACTTCTCAAACTCTTCCAAAATATAGCAGAGGGAGGAACACTCCCAAACTCATTCTACCAGGGCACCATCACCCTGATACCAAAACCAGACAATGATGTCACAAAAAAAGAAAATTACAGACCAATATCACTGATGAACATAAACGCAAAAATTCTCAACAACATCCTAGCAAACAGAATCCAGCGGCACATTAAAAGACCATACACCATGATCAAGTGGGGTTTATCCCAGGAATACAAGGATTCTTCAGTATACGCAAATCAATCAATGTGATACACCATATTAACAAATTGAAGGAGAAAGATCATATGATCATCTCAATAGATGGAGAAAAAGCTTTCGACAAAATTCAACACCCATTTATGATAAAAACCCTTCAGAAAGTAGGCATACAGGGAACTTTTCTCAAGGTAATAAAGGCCATATATGACAAACTCACAGCCAACATCGTCCTCAATGGTGAAAAACTGAAAACAAGGTTGCCCACACTCACCACTATTATTCAACATAGTTTTGGAAGTTTTGCCACTGCAATCAGAGAAGAAAAAGAAATAAAAGGAATCCAAATCAGAAAAGAAGAAGTAAACCGGTCACTCTTTGCAGATGACATGATACTATACATAGAGAATCCTAAAGATGCTACCAGAAAACTGCTAGAGTTAATCAATCAATTTGGTAAAGTAACAGGATACAAAATTAATGCACAGAAATCTCTGGCATTCCTATACACTAATGATGAAACATCTGAAAGTGAAATTAAGAAAACACTCCCATTTACCATTGCAGCAAAAAGAATAAAATATCTACGAGTAAACCTACCAAAGGAGACAAAAGACCTGTATGCAGAAAATTATAAGACACTGATGAAAGAAATTAAAAATGATACAAACAGATGGAGAGATATACCATGCTCTTGGATTGGAAGAATCAACATTGTGAAAAGTCTTTACCACAAAAAGCAATCTACAGATTCAATGCAATCCCTATAAAATTACCACTGGCATTTTTCACAGAACTAGAACAAAAAATTTCACAATTTGTATGGAAACACAAAAGACCCCGAATAACCAAAGCAATCTTAAGAAAGAAAAACGGAGCTGGAGGAATTAAGCTCCCAGACTTCAGACTATACTACAAAGCTAAGGTAATCAAGACAGGATGGTACTGGCACAAAAACAGAAATATAGATTAATGGAACAGGATGAAAGTCCAGAGAAAAACCCACGCACATATGGTCATCTTATTTATTAATTTTCTTTTTGCGGTGCGCGGGCCTCTCACTGTTGTGGCCTCTCCTGTTGTGCAGCACAGGCTCCAGATGCGCAGGCTCAGTGTCCATGGCTCACAGGCCTAGCCACTCCATGGCATGTTGGATCTTCCCAGACCGGGGCATGAACCCATATCCTCTCCATTGGCAGGGGGACTCTCAACCACTGCACCACCAGGGAAGCCTGGTCATCTTATTTTTGATAAAGGAGGCAAGAATATACAATGAAGAAATGACAGCCTCTTCAATAAGTGGTGCTGGGAAAACTGGACAGCTACATGTAAAAGAATGAAATTAGAACACTCCCTAACACCATACACAAAAATAAACTCAAAATGGATTAAAGACCTAAATGTAAGGCCAGACACTATCAAACTCTTAGAGGAAAGCATAGGCAGAACACTCTATGACATAAATCACAGCAAGATCCTTTTTGACCCACCTCCTAGAGAAATGGAAAGAAAATCAAAAATAAACAAATGGGACCTAATGAAACTTAAAAGCTTTTGCACAGCAAAGGAAACCATAAACAAGATGAAAAGACAGCCCTCATAATGGGAGAAAATATTTGCAAATGAAGCAACTGAGAAAGGATTAATCTCTAAACTTCACAAGCAGCACATGCAGCTCAGTATCAAAAAAACCAAACAACCCAATCCAAAAATGCGCAGAAGACCGAAATAGACATTTCTCCAAAGAAGATACACAGATTGCCAACAAACACATGCAAGCATGCTCAACATCATTAATCATTAGAGAAATGCAGATCAAAACTACAATGTGGGGCTTCCCTGGTGGAGCAGTGGTTGAGAGTTCACCTGCCGATGCAGAGGGTATGGGTTCATGCCCCGGTCCAGGAAGATCCCACATGCCGCAGAGCAGCTAGGCCCGTAAGCCATGGACACTGAGCCTACACGTCCGGAGCCTGTTCTCCGCAATGCGGGAGGCCACAACAGTGAGAGGCCCGCATACCGCAAAAAAAAAACAAAAACAAAAAACAGACAAACAAAAAAAACTACGATGCGATAGCATCTCACACCAGTCAGAATGGCCATCATCAAAAAATCTACAAATAATAAATTCTGGAGAGGCTGTGGAGAAAAGGGAACCCTCATACACTGTTGGTGGGAATGTAAATTTATACAGCCACTATGGAGAACAGTATAGAGGTTCCTTAAAAAAAACTAAAAATAGAACTACCATACGACCCAGCAATCCTACTACTGGGCATATACCCTGAGAAAACCATAATTCAAAGAGTCATGTACCACAATGTTCATTGCAGCTCTATTTACAATAGCTAGGACATGGAAGCCACCTAAGTGTCCATCGACAGATGAATGGATAAAGAAGATGTGACATATATAGACAATGGAATATTACTCAGCCTTAAAAAGAAAGGAAACTGAGTTATTTGTAGTGAGGTGGATGGACCTAGAGTCTGTCTTACAGAGTGAAGTAAGTCAGAAAGAGAAAAACAAATACCGTACGCTAACACATATATATGGACTCTAAAAAAAAAAAAAGGTCGTGAAGAACCCAGGGGCAAGATGGGAATAAAGACACAGACCTACTAGAGAATGGACTTGAGGACATGGGGAGGCAGAAGGGTAAGCTGGGACAAAGTGAGAGAGTGACATGGACATATATACACTACCAAATGTAAAATAGATAGCTAGTGGGAAGCAGTCGCATAGCACAGAGAGATCAGCTCGGTGCTTTGTCACCAGCTAGAAGGGTGGGATAGAGAGGGTGGGAGGGAAGCAGATGCAAGAGGGAAGACATATGGGGATATATGTATATGAATAACTGATTCACTTTGTTATAAAGCAGAAACTAACACACCATTGTAAAGCAATTATACTCCAATAAAAATGTTAACAATAATTAATAATTACCCCTAAGAAAATAAATAAAATAAGTAAATACTGACGAGGCAACATCAATTTGGGGGTCACTGAGTAGTATTTAAGTGCCTGACTGCTAGGTGACTAACTCCTGGGCCAAGCATGGCATTTATTTATTGCCAAAATGTTAAAAATAAAGGAGTATATGACAAGTATAAAGAAATGTGAGTTTCCCTTTTTTTCCCTAATTAAGTTGAGTTTATTTTGGAGTGCAGCATAATTTCAGTTATGATTGGATTGGGAGCAAGAAAGAATACAAAGACTATCATAATGCCTGGGCTTGGGGACACTGAGAAAAAAGTAAGTGAAGGGAACAAGGCTGTGTTTGTGTCATTCTTGAAGTGTGAAGCAACACATGCTCATAGCTCCCAGAATGCCTGACATAGGCCATTTCACAAATTAGCAATGAATTCTGGCTCTTTCTTCTTTGCCTTTCCCATTCTTGATCTTAGGCTCCGAATTTTACTAAATACAGTCTTTTTTTCTTCGATATTGTCTCTTCATCATTAATTTTGTTATTTTTGTTAGCTTCCAAATTTATGAATTTAGTTTCCAGGTTTAAAAAAAGTTTCAAAGGGCCAAATGAGCTTATTTACTGGGGTTCAAGTAGCAAAAGATGATCTCTGCTTTTGTATACTAAAAGTCTTAGGTAGTTCAAGTGCTAGTGAAATAACTTTTAGCAATTAACACATAGAAATGCAGATTCATCTAAAGTGTTTTTTTTTTTAGATTACATTTGAGAAAAAAATCATATTATGTAATTAAAATCATTAATATTAGTTAAATGTTTTACAGAAAACTCTTCAATGAACAGTATAAGAAAATCACTAAATCCAAGTGCAAGTATACAAAAGGTAGAATATTGCTGATCATTCATATTAGACTTGAAGAACCCATCTTTTTAATCGACAAGCTGAATGAATGAATGAAGTGAAAAAATGTTTTATATTACAATTAAACCAAAGCAATAAATAACCCCATAAATTTTATATTTGCTTAAAGTAACTATGTATAATTGTGTTCAAATGTTTCATTTCCTTAATCATTAAGTTGTTTGAGTGGGTTTTCTATGTTATACAACTGACAGCATTCCGGATGGCAAAAAGAAGGCAATTTATTATTAAAATTTTTCTTCAGAGTATTAAGTAAATCGTAATAGAAATTGAGAGTTGTCAGAACTTCAACCTAGATAGCAAGATCTTATCTATATTGAAATATATTAATATATTTGAATATATGGAGTTTTACAAATTCAAATAAAAATAATTATGGCCTTATTGATGGGCAAAATATTGCTGATTAGCAAACTCATGAACTATATATTATGTCAACTATGCAAAAATGTTTAATCATTGCCTAATCCTTTCTTAAACCTCCCATTTGTGTGAAGGAATATATTGTCTATAGTTTTTCTTAGTTTGAGTTCTGACCACCTTGAGAATTCTGTGGATATCAGATAATTTATATATCACATCTACCTAGAGACTTATGTGCTTCCTTAGACCACTTTGGACATTAGCTAAGTTAGTGCCTGAGTAGTGCTCAAACACACAAACCAGGGCTGATTATCTACATTGGCCGTATTGAGGTTATTGCCCCTGATAAAGAGGACTGGCTTTGTTATTAGCACATATTGTTTACATGTGTGTGCAATTCTTTGGAGATGCAACAGAAATCTTTTGATTTTAATAATATTAGATGCACCCACATATATAATTTTACCTAAGTCCGTAATGCTCTAAAACAATGAAGTCTTTTCTACATCTACAGGTGCATTAATCTTGTATATCCAAGAAGGTGTCTCATAATAACATATGGTTCAAGCCTTAGGATTTAAAAAATAATTATCATGATGTCAGTTAAAATCAACAAGCAAAAAACATTCTCCAGGAATGTTTCAAGTTTCCAATTTTTATTTATTGCATGTATGATACTTTACAACATTATATTTCCTTTACACTAAACCAAGAATGATACTTTTGAAACTGATTAAGTACCATGATTAACGTCAAACAATATCCCTAAAATGATTGAGCCTAAAATGCAAAATAAAAGCAATTGAGAGGATTTTAGCAGTTCAAGGCTTCCCTTTGAAGAATCACCTTCATTTAATGCTCTTTTTACTGTTTAGTATTCATGCTGTTAGATTGAGTTTATTGTCTAGAATAGATGTTAGACTATAAGTGCTACCTTCAGATTTTGTTCTTTCCTTAATAGTGTGGTCTCGGCAATATAAATATTTTGCTCTTCTGAGTGTTTAATAAAACTCCCTTTAGTATTCTATATATGATTTTGCTCAGCAGATTTGTGTTATTAAAATGTATATAGTGGCACACAGAACATTTGGAAAACCCACATAAGACCAAACAATCTTATTTATTGTTAGCTTTCAACTGGCCTATTTTGCATGTAATGTCACAAGAACAAAAAGAAGACAATTTCAAATTTTAAGAACTACCTAGTTGATTAACTCATGAATTTACTGATATAGAACTTATAAACCCTTCGTGTATTAGATTGGGCTTCAAGCATTCAATAAAACACATTTACTGTGTTCAAGATTAAATCATACATTGTTTAAAATTAATTATTCTTTTTTAATTGCATTGTATAAACAGAAATGACCTGTTAATTTAAAGAAAGTCTATCAGCACAAAATGAATTCACTCATATAAACAAGCAAGATGAACTTGACCTTGTTTGAACTTGTTTTGATGTGGCCCAGATGGTAGGCTACATGCTTGAATAGCAGGCTAAAGCGGAGGAAAAACTCATAGAGTAAGATCTAGATTTATAGCCTTTTGCAAATTCCTACCTTGTATTGTCCTTTCGGCATCTGTTCTGCCGCCACTGCGGTCAGCTTCTATCTCTGGGGTCAGAGAGTCTAAAAGCACAGAAAGTTAAGAGTGACACACATTTCATTTGATTCCCATTGTCCTTTTTAAAAAAGCAACCTGTTACTTTGGTGCTGAATTAAAATTACATAAATCTTTGTCATCTTTTAAAGCTTGAACAAAGACTATAACCATGAGAACTATCAGAAGATTTGAATGGATAAATAATGCAAAATTGTTCATGAAATGAGATGGGGGGGTTGGGAACTTCTCAGATTAATATTTTATTATGTTTCAGTACAGACAGATTTGGTTAAATAGAGAAGCAATGTCAAGTCTCAGATACTGAAGTAACAAAACTGTGGAAGCACCTATGAAATAAAACATTTCCCCCAACACATATGACTCTTCTTCCCACCCTGCTTTCAAGCAGAGCTTAATGAATCACAAGCCATAGAAATATACAAAACCACAAACACATGTCTAAAATTGCCTTTTGAGTATTCAAAATGAAAGTTAGTTAGCCATGCATAAAGATGCATCCTCTTACCATTTAAGACCCTGAGACTATCTGCTGAAGCTGCCTGTTTTAGTGTTTGTTCGGCTTGCTCACGCCGTTTTGTCTCAAATTCAAGTGCTTCCTGCAATTTTCTCTTTGCCTTCTTCTCCTTCTTTAGCCTCTTTTGAACTATGGCTAGAAAAGAGTATATGTACATTATTATATTTTAATTTTTTTGCAATGATCAAATTTCCACAAATGGTCTGTGTTTTATGTAATGTTCTTCTTCTTTTTTTTTTTCCTTGCTGGACTGCATCTGTCTATGCAGAGGAAGTTTAAAAACAGCAACCCACTTTTACCTAAAATAAATCTAAGTAAAATATCTAAGGAGGCCAATTTTTATTTAGCTTTGAACTATTACAAGATTGACTCTAATTGTCATATGTGGAGGCAGATTTAATGGGAAACTAATTTTAATAGATATTTCTATTCACTAATAAAGGAAGACTGATTAAGTAAATTTTGTGGCTTAGTCTCTGCCCTGGAATCAGACTAACACAAAGTAGTCTGAATAGTGCAAAACTTTATGACTCCTATCTCTTTATGAAGCATCAATTTTGGGTAGTAAATGGAGCATTTCCCCTATAAATGCTTTACAAAGATGTTGCACCAGCAAAATTTTTAATAACTCTTTCTTGAAATTTTAGAAAATGCAACAAATATTACTGTATATGAGGAGCTAAATAATCTTAATTATTGTTAACACATATAAGCAGATATTTTTGGATGAAGCTATTGCAATTTTCTTAGAGATATTAATAATTTCTTCATAGCAAATATATATGCACTATAACATATTTCAAGAAAGTTTTACTTTTACTCTGCAGGAATCTGATGAGTATAAAACTTCACTGCTACTTATATAAAAAAGTAGCTTATGATACAAAAAGTTAACTATGATGAATTTTTCTCCTACTGGACAATTTATATATTTGTATATAACATGTAATCAATAAATAATGACAAATGTTCCTCACAAAATATACGTTAACTGTACTTTCATACATACAATAATTGATCATTGTTTTAACTTTTATACTATATATAAAGTAAGCAATCAGCATATGGAAATCATAAAAGTCCTTTCTCTGAAATAATTTGCTCTTGGATAGTTGATAAACATTGTGGATGTGAATGTGACAGAATCAGTATTAGAAAATCCTTCTGGTAGAGTTAGTCACAAGAAGTAATCATTCCAAGTTTATTATATGATTACTTACTACAGATTAAAGAACAACATTTTTTATTTAGCACAATATTTACTCAAAATATAAAATAAGGTAATAATGGCTCATGTAAGAGTTTTACTTTCAATTTCTAATTTACACAAATCCCATTTTTATAATCATTATTATTAAGATGGCAGACCATTAACTTGTCTGGTTTGTTGTTGCTGGTATTATATATTAACAGAAACTGTATTTTATCAAAATGTACATTGAGTACAGTCTTATAAGAAAAACAAAACTGGTTTCAAATAAATGATAATTTCCTTTATTTAATAGTGTGAAAATCATATGCTTATCTTAACAAAATTACTTGCCTACTCTTTCCCTTTCCAAAGATGATTGTTTATAAGTCCCTTTAAAAAGAAACAGTAATTTCTGAATTATTTATTTGGATTGTGTACTCCCATGGCACTGAAAGCTCAATATCCAGCGCCTTGCCATAGACGGCTCACTGCTTCCTCCTGTGTGACTGAAGCAAATGGGATTGCCATGTTCTCTCTTCAAGGTAATATGCTGCTTCAATAGACACACTCATAATAGATAATTACTGATAGTTATTACTCTTAATTTGTTGTTCATAATTAATTAAATGGGAGGTGCATGATGTGATCTGTGAAACATTTTGCCCTATACCTCTAGTGGTTAAAGGAATAAAACAGAATGTAAATCTTCCAACAGTTGTGAACCAACAAAATTCTGAAAGTCTCTCAAGTAACCAAAAGGTTACTTTAGGAATTCAAGAGTCTGCTTTTAAGTCTTCTAAAAAAAAACACTTCTCCAAGTGAGAACAAAATCAAGACATGGCTATCTCATCGAAGATCGTTCCACAGAATGAACTATGTTCACTTAGAACATACCCTGCTATCAATGTTTATCTTGTTCTGATTACTCTAGTATCTAAATCTATGCGAAATCACATTATTTAGAACAGTGCTATACACCTGGGGTGACAGTTTCCCAAATCAGCCTCATCCCAGGACCCACTAGCGTTGCTTCATAGTAACTAATGAAAAACCTTTAAGTCCTTCCAGTTTTAAAAGCAAAACAGAAAGAATGATTTTTAAATGACCATGTCAAACATATCAAAGGAGAAAGTGTGGAGTATTTATAATGAGTACTTATTAAATGAGAGAAAAGGAGCTCCCCCTTCTAGAATACTGAGGAGAACCTTAGAGCTGAGACAAACGGGAAGTGGTTGTAAAGAAAACACTCTTCGATTTCATACATAAAATAAACACATAAATATGAATGACCTTCAAAATTATCTATACATGCACTGTAAAGTGTGTAAAAAGCAGATCATAGATTGATAATATCATTATTTTTACCCAATAAAAATTCATATCAGTTTCTACTCTGATGTGTATTTGACCTTGTTGGATAAAAATGAGGCATTCAGAAAGAAAATTATACAAACACTCAACTTTGGTCATTTGTTCAGATATTCATCAGTCTCCCATTTCAGTTGATAAATATCTTACTAAATCTGCTTCGCCTGAATAATCAGTATTTTCTAGTTTAGCTTTATGACTTTAAGTTTTTCAAAGGGCAATTGTGAATGAATATAAAATTTTTCTTCATGGCTGTCATCTTATCAGAGCACCTTCTTATCTTAAAATTATGAATTTGTTAAATGCTGTAAGCAATAAAAATTATGTGATTAATGATATAATTGATATATTTCAACCCCCTGAGGTATGAACAGAAGAGAAACAATGTACTTTGGAGATTAAGAAGCACAGTAAGCCCAGGATTCAAATCCTGCTCTAAAATTTAGCTAAAAGTAAAAACAAAAAAGTTACGGTCTCACAGTAAATCACGAAACATAGTATTGTTATGTTGAATATTTGACATAAAGTATTAGACTTAGTTGGAAGTTTGAAAATACCTCTATTCTTTTGTTCCATCGCCAACTGCTTCTCCAGTGTTTCCCTTAATTCTCTTTCCCTTAAAAAATCCATCTTCAGTTCTGTTTTTTCAAGTTGAACCTGTTTTTCTTGAGCTCTGGCATTATCTATGGCAACTTTCAAGAGCCCCTGTACAAAGAAGGTATTCAGAATTGTAATATTTTGGTATGAAGCACATTTCATTCATTACTTTAAAGTATTTTAAAAGAGAACAACCCACTTATCAAATTCTTTGGCTCATGTTGTGCAGTCACTCTGTACTCACTAGGACAAATAATATAACTAAAGCAAAAAAAAATCTAAATTTAATTAAACTATTTTAGAAAGACAAATATTTTTGGCATGGAGGTTCAACTGCTTCTAATTAGAATATCTAGATTTAAAACTATATGAGGGTAGCACATAAGCGTGTCTAAGAAATAAATACCGTGGAGAAAATTAGACTGGAGCTGTTCCACGTGTAATTATCTGACATAGTTTATATAAGCCCATGTGATGCTGGCAGTACCCACCTATCTCTCAGGGCTCATTCTCTACTACTCCCTACTGAGATTATATGCGACACCAGTGGCCTTTCGTTTCTCAAGGCACTGATTTGTTTCTGCACCAGGGACTTGGATCTTTCTGATACCCTCCTGAATGCTTTTTCTCCCGAGTTTGCATGGCTCATCCTTCATTCATCGCACGTTTGTTCCGTCACCACTCAAGAGAGGCCTTCTCTTCCCATCCTATCTGGAACAGCCCTCCAAACTCACCTGCTTATTCCCTCCTTAAAATTCTTCATAGCATTATTATGTAATTTTGTCATATATTTATTCATTTAGTGCGTTATGTTGCATCTTCTCCACTGAAAGTTAAGCTCTCTGAGGCAGGGACATTTTCTCTCATTGGGTACTACGTCCCTAAAACCTAGAGAGTGCCTACCATAGAGTAGCTTTTTAAATTTTGATGAATAGAAATTATAATACTGGTATATTTTTCTCGAGCTACATAATATGTGTAAGGGATCCAAAACTTAGTGGCTTAATAGTGCATTATTTTTAAAAAGGCAATCAAAATGGCTATAAACAGAGGATAACTTTTAGGGGACTATTTGACAGTATATATAATAATTCAAGAGCATACGGTGAAGGCAAACTATATTTATTTATATAACATAAAGTCATATATATGTAATTTGACTGTATTCTATTTTTAAAAATTAGTATTCTCAGGTTTTTGAAAGTGAGATTATGAGAATATGTAAAACATATACAAAGCCTTCTGCATGTGTTCTCTTCTAAGATGCTTTAGAAAATTATTAGTAAACTTATTAGTAAAAATTGGAGCTAAAATTTCCATCCTTATCAACTCAGCAATACAAAATGCTGTTTTGAAGAAGATGTTTTGCTTTGGTTTGTGAACATCAGCAGCTGAATTTTTCAATTGAAATTAGAAATGAAATGGAAGTTAATGCCAATTGTAGATATATTCTAGAATGTGACCCCTTTGCAGGAGACACCACAAGCAGTTTGATTCAGGAATTTCAACTCCAGCTTGACTTGTTAGTGCAATAGGAATGTACCTTCAGCTCAGCCCACTGATGTAGCATTGTCACAAGCCATTTTAAGTCTCTTTTCAAGCACATATAAATTATTTCATATTTGTTGTTACTGACCCTGAGTTTTATGGATTAATTCTTGTGATATGAAACAAACCAGAGAATTTCTATGTGGCAGTTCATCCCTCCCTACTATTTTGTTTTTAGCAATAAAACATAGCTGCTAAGAAAACTGCCATCTTAATTCAGTAACATTCCTGTGTATGTTTCTTCTTCATCAGAAACAAACAATTAGTAACAAATAAAAGAGATCATTACATCAAGTGCCCTTTTAGATCACCCCAATTAAAACTTTAGTTTTGCTGTATTTTAATTCTAAGATACCAAATTCTAATTTTCTGCTCTGATTGCTCTTGTTGACTTATCTTTGAAAGATGTACTCTCTGTGCAATGTCTAGATATTATTTAGCAAGATGCCAATGTTGGCACCACTTAATGTGTTGATTGGTTGTATTATCAGTAGCTGTTTAAAATAAATTACTATTAAACTATTATTGTCCTTGGCTGACGAAACACAATATTTTGGCATTTTTAAAATATGAAACAATCATTATGAATAAACATGTTGAATAATGTTAAGCTGCAACTCTAATTTGTGTAATTTTATATTAATATTTGTTGTAAAGTATGAAGTTGCTAAGAACATTTATATTTACTGTTTCCTTTTGTTACTGTTGCTGCTAATGTCACTAATGGTAATATATTACCTATTCCTGCTGATTATGTCTGAAAAATATTAGCTTATAGGATCCAATACCATCTAGGGAATACTTATAAGCTGTATAAAATTAAGTTTCATTTTTAGACTTTAAATCAGTGCACATCAGGAGTCCAGTGTGAACAAAAATCTTCACTAGAGTCAAACAGATGCATATGCAAAAAATATGGTATTGCCTGTGACCGCTCTGCTGCAAAAAATATAGAAAACCGATTAAATTTCAGTGCAGCAGGGAGCTGGGAAAAGCAATAGCAAGTAGTGTTCACAACATCTACAAATCACTGGGACACCATTTTAACCATCACCGATAATAGTACTTTCAGATTTGTGTGACTTCTGTAAGTTTTCCAGGTAGATCATATGCAAAAGGTCACACTAAATGCTGGGTCTCATGTGGTCGTGCAGTATCAAGAAAATTCTACGATGACAGTAAAATACACGGGGCTTAAAACATGAATTTGCTTCCAAGGGGAGGTCAGTTCTCATGATGTTGAAGTTGGACCATGACAGTTGTGAAGAAATGCATTTTAAGCTTACTCTATGACACAGCAGTTGTTTGACCTCAAATTTCTTTTCTATAGGTCAGGCATAATGGTTGTCATAATACACAAACATTTTTGTTTTCTGAAATGATCTACCATGTAAATTAAATTATTTCCATAATTTTCAGAGAATGAGTCTATTATATATATAATATACATATATATATATTTAAGGACACTGATTAATCTAGCAATATCTCAACTATTTCTATAGCCTAGGAAGTACAAATATCTGTTTGTATAAGGGAACTACAAGATATACTGATATAAAAGAAACATTTCTTAATTTGCTAGTTAGATCCTAGAGGAAGAAAAGCTTACTTAATCCATATTTGTATTTTGTACACATTTATTTCAGAATCAGATGACACGTAAGGTTCCATGAATGTCACTGAAACTCACGTGCCAAAATTTGTGCTCAATAATTTGCTGCTTCTAATGAAAGTAAATAACTTAGTTGGAGGAGATTTTTAGCCATCACCTATTCTAACTAAAACCTTTTAAATATTAGAAAACCAAGGTCCAGAAGGAACAGGTGACTTATCCAAGATCCCAAACTAGTAAGTTGACTAAGCCTGGATCAGAAATCCCTAGCTTATTTAACTTTTTTTTTTTCTTTTGTTTCTTTCCAGGATGAGAAGGAATAGAGTGCCTTGAAACCAGGAACTTTTATAGACAGAAAAAAATATATAATAGCACAGTATCAACTAACACATTTTCACAGCTCTTGTGACAAAAGTTATAGCTATACTTGGTTTAATGTTATGGTTACTGTTCTCCGAAGTCGATTAACAATGACCTCTCCATCAAAAGCACTTCTAGGTATCCTACACTGGATATTGGTGTCTAGAGACCCTACAACGGGTAGAATTTCCTAAGTGATAAGAGCAACAGAGGTGAAATGGGTCGTCTGTTATTCACGATAAGCCCCTTGCAACTACACCTGAGTTTCTGTTACTAAGTAGACTTTTGGAAAGCCCCTAAAGGATGGGTGAGGTTCAGAGAGCTTCTGGATTGGTCAGCATGTGGAGGTACTGGCTGGGTGGCATGTGCAGAGGGCACAGAAGCTCTATGCCTCATCCCACATACCTTGCCCTATGCATCTCTTCTATCTGGCTGCTCCTGAGTTATATTGGACAAGTCATCTGCTCCTTCTTGACCTTGGTTTTCTCATCTTTCATAATAAACTGGGTATTTAGTAAGTAAAACATCTTCCTAAGTTCTGTGAGCTGCTCTAACAAATTAATTGAACTCATGGCGGTGGGGGGTGGGAACCTCCAATCTGTAGCTGTTTGGTCACAAGCACAGGTTATAATCTGGACTTAAAATTGACAATGGAAATGGGGGCAAGGAGTGCAGTCTTGTGGGACTGAACTCTTAACCTGTGAGATCTGATGCTATCTCTAGGTAGATAGTGCCAGAATTGAGTTAAATTGTAGGGCACCCAGCTGGGGTTGCAGAATTGCTTGGTATGGGAAAAACTACCAGACATTTCTTGATCAGAAGCGTCAGAAGTTAACTAGTGTTGGAGTAGAGTAGAGGAGACTTATACAGGAGTATTTTTCCTGTATAAGGACTCATTAAGATTACTCAGTAAATATTAGTTTTTACTATTTATGTTATTATCATTGTTGTTGTATACAATATAAATTAGTAAATACAATATAGAGTCCAGATTTTTAAGAGGTTAATGCTACTGTCTTCATTATAGTAAACTGGGTTAAAAATACTGGCTATATTTTACTGGTTTTTTTTATATGATCTCTTTTCACAAGTTGGTAATGGGAAAAAAGGGGAGAAGATTAATATATTATTATGATTAAAGATAAAAAGATATAATGTAAGACCAATATATCTGATTCTAGTCTACCCATATTTTGAAGCCAGTGTCCTATTTTGTTGTTTACCTTTTCGAAAAGTTTCCTTCTAATTCTCTTATCTGACTCTGTTATAATTAAAAATATGTATTGATGATGCCAATGAAAAATGATTAATTTCTTTGAAATGTATAAATTATAACATTACTGGCATGACATTGAAATGTAAAGACTGGAATATGTATAATCAGAATATTTGGTCAATTTTTTTTTTTTTTTTTTTTTTTTTTTTTTTTGCGGTATACAGGCCTCTCACTGTTGTGTCCTCTCCCGTTGCGGAACAACAGGCTCCGGACGCGCAGGCTCAGCGGCCATGGCTCACGGGCCCAGCCGCTCCGCGGCATGTGGGATCTTCCCGGACCGGGGCACGAACCCGTGTCCCCTACATCGGCAGGTGGACTCTCAACCACTGCGCCACCAGGGAAGCCCTGGTCAAATTATTTTTCATTGTCTTCCCTTAAATATAGAAGTAACGAATACTTCTTAAATACAACATTTAGATTATGTTTATTTATTAGACCATAATGAACCAATCTGGGACTGCCATGCATTGTGGTTTTAACATCCCTTTTAGGTCTTCCTTGTTTGTTTAATACCACCACATAGACAAACCACACTGACCCAAACTCCTAACCTCTCTCCCCTTATGGCATATATCTTTAGTGCTAACTTCACCCCTAACTAAACTTTATATTCTCTACCTTATTTTACCTTTCTACTTATTTACCTATTCTTATTTTAATATTTGTAAGTCATTTAAAATAATTCTTGTAAATAGGATAAACAATGTAAATCATTTGTTCCTGGTCCTATGTACAAATAGATCCCAGTTATTCTTTACAGCGTGAAAGCTCAGATTGAGTAAGTAGGTAAAATTCTCCTTTCAGTTTGTTCAAATGGTAGTCAATGATCGAAGGTGTCACATCCAGTAAATTGACACTAAAATTCTACTTTCCTCACCTATAATCTCACAGGGAGTTCTCCACAGATATGTTTGATTAAGGAAGCCATAATGAAAGACTACCCACATTGAAAAAAATAAAATAAAATTCCATATAAAATACATTTTTAAAAATCCTAAAAAGCAAAATCTAGAATGAATCCATATCTCTCACTAAAGTGAAATTGCTGTCTTTTACTGAAGATATCTTTATCCTTCATTACTTTTAATTTCTGAAACACTCAAATTTTAAGAAAGAACAGTATAGTTCTAGAAGGTTGCAAAAATCTAGTGCCTAAAGGTATATAATATATATATATATTTTCTATACTACATATATTTTTCTATACTATTGATATATATAAAATATGTATTTTCTATACTATATATAGTACATATATATTTTAAAATACTGGTCTACAGTATTTTTCCACAGGCCCTCTTTTAAAGCACTAAGAAATAACATTTATGAAAATTCAATTCTGATAACACATTATGGAAAGGACATCTGTAGTAATCATTACAAATTTTAAAATTGAAAATTATCAAATTATAGAATATCATGAAATTAACTTATTGAATATTAAAACAATAACTCCTTAAATTATTCTTAAGAGATGTTTGGCCATTAACTTTAAGGAAAAATAGAGTCTATGTGCACTAAATTTAAATATAACCCAATGTCTTGGGTTTAATTACAATAACAAATATACATAAAAAACTTTAGTTTCAAACATGAAATTGTATGATGTAAAAAATATAAACATTTTTAACTCAATTCTTTTTCATTGTCATTGTGATAAAATACCTTCAAAGGAAATATGGAGCTTTAAACTTACCACGCCAAAAGAGTGTTACCATTTGAAACAGAAAGCAGAGAACCCCATTATATATAATTGAAATTGCAGAGGAAATTGAGGTAGACAGAATGTAATTACCCAAATTAGAATTTGGACAGCAAACACATTTATACTATATGCCCCATAAGCCAGGGTCATGACTGTTTAAACATTCTATACCATTCCTAGGATATTACTATAACTCAATATATGTGGCAATAATAAAAGAGCTAGCATCTATGACCTTTTGCAAAATAATGTGAAGCCATTACTGAACATAAATCCAGTATGTGTGTCTAATGAGTGTGTATATATATATATATACATGTATATATGTATGTATGTATGTATTGTGTGTTTGTATTACTGTGCATGGAACTCAATAAGATTTTTCATCTTTATTTTACCTTATGTACACATATGTGCATACACATATACATGTATCTAGGTATTAAATCCATACATATAAATATATAATATCTACATATATATACATACTTATATATATGCAAGACTGAAGTGAACAAGCATAATTTATTTTAAATGAAGTATTCTTATTGTAAGTGTTCTAACTTTATCAGACACAGTTTCCTATGATTTGGGACTAGAAATAAATAACTTAGTTTGCCTTGATGATCATTCTATCATCAACTCTTCCTAAAATATACCTCTCAAGGCTGGTTGGAAGGTTAGAGAGTATATTAAATCTAGAGATATATTCAATGAAATAAATTATTTGTCTAAAATTTGTACGTTTTAAAACTGAAGTTTCCTTTTTTTTTTCTTTAAAGAAATAATTCCAATTTGAGGTGATGCAGATATTTCCAGTCTGGGTATTACTGGCCAGGGGTGGGTGGAAAAACACTCTCAAACTGACAGAATTTGACTTAGTGATGTGGTTTTCACACACAATGCAAGGGTCCCTGTGTAAACCCACTCTTCAGATGAGCAAGCTCGTCTATACTAGTGAATGTTTACACAGAAATGTTTTCTCTGCTGAAATTGAAATTAAATTACCACTTTCCTGGTTAAAGAGGTTTTAGTTAGTGAAGATACAGACACCTAAATGGAGAAATTTAAGTTAAATGCTTAGCTTCATATGGGGTTATATACATAAGAAAATAAATTGTTCCCTTACTTCTCAGAGTGTCCATTTTAAAACGTTGAGGGATATTTTCTGAAAGCATTTAATTTGACAAAGGAGAAATTCATTAAAAACTCTACCTTGGAAAACAATAATATGGGCCAAATTTTGAAAAAAATAAGTTTTATGTTTATTCTAAAATATAATCAATTATTTAGCCTTGATTACATTTAGGCTAGACTGATGATTTATTTCAATTACTGAGATATAAAACCTTAAAGTTGAATACAGTTCTGGAGACTCTAATTACGTTAGTATTAAAAATGCCATATTAATAGATGAGAAGATATGTTACATTAAAGGCCTTCTGTTATGTCCTTGGAGGGGTAAATAAAATTAATTACATTTCTACTGGGAGAAAGTTTAATATGGTAGGAAATGTGTACAGAAAAATATCACTAAGGATCGAGTGCTTGAGCAAAGATTAAAAAAAAAAAAAATTACCAGCACAGTATCTGTAAGCGTATGCTTACTACTAGCTATTCCAAGTGTGTTGAAGTAGATGGCAAAAATCTCCATCTGGGGTCCACATGACCACTTCATGTGTGGGCAAGAAAATTATGCTTTCTTTTATCCCAAACACTCTTATTATTTTGGCTCCATGCTCTATGTTATTGCTAACTGTAAGTATTTTTGATTCATAATGTACTGTACGTAAAATATACATCCTGAAGACTACATAGGAAATCCGTGGAAAGTTTTGTATGGCTTTTTGAAGTCTATTCTTTGAAGAAACCCTATTAACTGAAATAAACTTATTTATGAAAGAAGGGATTTTTTGGATTCTTTTACTTTAGACATATTTGAATGACTAAACATATCATTTCCTCACCGAAAGGCCAACAGTTTAAAAATAGCTAAATATTTATTAGCACTGGTATACTGTCATTTAGTACATCAGACAAACTTAAACAGTTAGATTCCTCCCATTAATTGGCAATAAGGAAGGCATTTAGGCAGAATAATTTTTAAAAGGCCTAGGTCATTTGCATCTAAGTTTTCATTAAGGTGTGTACACCTTAATGTGTGTATATTAATGTGTGTAATATACACATATTTGAGTATTTCTAACCAATTTGATTTGTGTAGTAAGTTTAAAATCTTAAATTGCTAGAAAAATTTCAATACCATGGTTCAGTCAGTCTCAAGAATGGATTAAGCTGGAATAGTATGAATTTGGGAAAAATAGACAACTGAGCCTTCCACGTTCCTTTCTCCCAGACTGTGAAAAAGTCCTACCTGTATGTTAGTCAGAAGGGTCTCTATGGAAGACAATCCATCAGGAAACAGAAAAGGAGATGGGAATCCTGGAGGTAGTGGTTGTCCGTGCCCAGTTAGAGAAAGTTTGTCAAGGCTGTCTCTTGCAGTTGGTGTGGAAAGCGGGGTCTCATCTGTATGTGATTGAAACAAAAATATAGAACAAGTTACGCTTGTCTGTTTTTATTAGACCTCAGTAATGGCTTCCCTAGTGGTTTCCAGAACATTTATTGCAAATTGGTTCCTGCTATCAGGAGAAAATGCTTTCTGCTGAATTTTCTTTAATGAAAAAGCTGTGGAGATACAACAAGATAACATTAATGAGTAACTTTATAAGCCTCTTAAATGCAGTCTCTAATGAGACTGAGTTTACAGTGCCATAGAATCTTTTTAAAACAAATATTATCTCATATATAGTTGTGATAATATATTCAGGCTGACTTTATGGGCACCTTCCCAATTATCTCATTTTAGTTTGTTCTGTTCGGATTGACAATAGGGTATTTCTAGAGCTTCATATAGGAGAAATGTTATGTATATTAGTGTCTCTTTCTCAATTAACCCTTCCTATATATCAATGATTTGTTCAAATATATTCTTAAGGAATCTACAAGTGACTATACAATTAAAACCTTTAATTCCACGACTAAAATAAAAACTGGAATCAAATATATTCTTTCTCAATTATAATTGAATAATTCAATATCATGAAAACTAAAGATCTAATTCTTTTGGCCCTGAATACCTCTCACCTCATATTGAAAAACTAGTTTTTTAAACATGAAAAAGGGGTCTAAAGAAAGGGTAATAATATACAACTCTCAAAACATTTCAAAAATCAAATATAAAACCTAAGATAAATTAACCTTTACTTTGCTTATTGAACATTCTCCAACATTGTAAGCAACTTAGAATAATGCCCAGATACAAATTCTTTTTACTCTCACGGTGAAATCTTCTTATTCAGTTCTTTATTATTTAAACATTTTAAAATACATACTTATTATGGTTTATTTTAGTCTATTATATCACAGAGAAAATTTTATTCAGGGCGGGATTCTCAATTTTGTAAATATTTTCATAATTCACCCCAGGAAAATTAGAGCAATATATTTGCACAGTCCTGATAATATCTCTTAATTTTGCAAGTGGCTAAAAACTTCAGCACACTTACCTTTATGCTTATAATTTGATTCCACTGTTCTCCTGAATCATTTCTTTATTTTTCATTACAACACCTAACCACACAAAACCTTTTCCAATTCCCTCTCTCTGGGGCAGAAATATTCTGGAAGTTGCCGCACTTCTCTGTCTCTGACTAATGTCAGGACAAGTTAAATTCATCTCCCTCACCTTTCCACATTTCTAGTTAATGAACCAAAAGGGAAGAAAGGTTGGGGAGGGGAGTGACGGACACAAGGCCTTCTGTTAACTACCCTGCTCTCATACACACTCACTCATTCCTTAGCAGTTTCTCTTTCCACTCCCTCCTCTGTTAACTTACTGACAGATGATCTGAGGCAGCAGGTACTAGAAGAAGAAACAGAGTTAGCAGCCTGCGTAGGACTCATTGTGTTCTTTATTTTTTTAATCACTCTTGTCACCAGGGTTAAAGAAAGCCTGCAGTGCAGGGGTAGGGCTACTACGTGGCTAATATGATCAAGGTGATCTTGGACACCATTTACCTAGCTGTCATAAATTACTCCTCCAGACCAAGGCTGCTAGCATTTTCTCATGATAGCTCTGCAAAGGCACTTGTTAAACATCTATGTGCATGTGAAATTGTTTAAGAATAAAGAGCTATATTTTTGATCAGCATCACCTTAGCTGTCACATACTAAAGAAAGTGTGGCTTAATAGATCATGGGGATAATAATTGCTTGTCTCTTGAAGAAAGGCATAGAACCAGATGACCACCTGAGTTTGCTTTCAGCATTAGAGTCTATGACTCCACAATTCTTAAAGGTTGTCCAAGCAAAAAGCATCAAATGTATGTATACACACACACACACATTTGATTATAAGTTCCATAATTCCCATGACTACTTGACTTAACCAATACATTTATGCTTGACTACGTTTGGCTATTGTGTGAGTTAATTCATTAATCACTCATGATATATACATTTATATATGTATTTACTTAATACTACCAATATCTACTTAAACAATGTACTAGAAACTGGAGAAGTGATGTTAAAAAATACAATTTGCAAGTCTTAAGAGCTCATCTAGACCCTAGTGACAGATTCCAATTGTAAAGTAGCTAATTCTTATGGTTAGTAAAACATTTTGTCTTCCATCATTATTCTGTTAGCTACTCTAATTTTTTCCCAATGTAGGATTAAAATTGTTCCTTGTTTATGTGTAGGAATATGTGGGGTGTGTGTGTGAATGTCATTTTTTTTTTTTTCTGCAGTTGCTTCAGTGGAATGCTCATCTTTGTCCTTACGGCTTCAGGTAAGTGTGAACAGACTATCATGTAGTATGGTATTATGTGATTAGATTCATTTATTTATCATTTTATATGGTTGAGATACTGCACTAAGCCACTTTCACTCAATCAAATTTAGGGCACAATGACAGCTATAAAGAAATGAAAAAAGAGTGATTCTTAAGATCAATAAACATATTTGAAAAGAAGACAAATAAATTAATCAAAGATCGAACAAAACAAAAATATTCCTTTGGGCTTCAAGACCCTACTGTCTGAGAAAAAGTTGTCATCTTGTGGCAATTAACATCATAGAAAGTCTCAGTCTTCCTACAAAGATAGTAAAATTGGGAACACAGTTATTCCTTTTGAAATAAAAGTGACCTTTGATATCCTAAATGTCTTAAGAAGATTAAAGCAAAAGTTTGAGAAGCCAGACAACATGGAAGAGTGTTTTGACATCACATAATCTCCACTGACTTCAAACAATGAATGATGATGAAGCACAAATTCACAAAACACCTATTGCAGCTTGATATATCTGTACATTTTTTAAAGTTTTATCTTTAAAAGAAAGTTAGTTTGTCAGATGCTATTCTCTTTGAATTATTATGGCATTTGACAATGTAATCTCTGTTTTTTGTTCTTTGATACTATGCTTTTAAATAATTGTAAACTTATGGAGAAGTTGCAAGAATTGAACAAAGAATCCCTATATACTTCTGTAGTGTATTGAATGGTAGCCCCCCGGTCCCCACTATAAGTCCATGCCCAATCCCTGGATCCCAGTAATTCTAGCTTATTTGGAAAGAGGGTTTTTGCAGGTGTGATTAAGTTAAGGATCTTGAGATGAGATCATCCTGATGTAGGATAAGCCCTAAATCCAATGACAAGTGCCCTTATAAGAGAAAGGCAGAGGGAAATTTGAGACACAGAAGAGGGCCACAGAGAAGAGGAGGAGGCAAAGTGGAGATGGAGACAAAGATTGGAATTTGGGGGCTATAGTCAAGGAATGTTGACAACCACCAGAAGCTAGAAGAGGTAAAGAACAGTTTCTCCTTTTTCGTCTCTTGGAGGGAGCTCATCATGCTGATACCTTGATTTTAGACCCCTGGTCTCCAGAACTATGAGAAAATAAATTTCTATTGTTTTATTGTGGTAATTTAAAATGAATTTCTATTGTTTTATTGTGGTAATTTATTAAACCAGCCCTTGGAAACAAATTTAACTCCTTCCTCAAATTAAACAATTGTTTACATTTTGCCATATTTGGTCTTTAATTATTTCTCTGTCTCTGTCCGTCTCTTGCTCTGTGCATGTGTATGTATGTCTGAACCATCTTCCCTCTTTAATCTTTAAGACTTCACTGCATATTTCATAAGTACAAGGGCATACTTTTTCATAATCACAGTATAAAATCAGAAAGAATAATGTATATAGAATACTATTGTTCAACCAAGAGTCCATATTCCAATTCCATTACCTGAGACGTTTTACTATAAAGACTTAATTAATAAATAAGTATTTTAATTTACTTGACAAGTACTGGGGAAGTATTTTCTCTGAGCAGGTGGCAGGTATATAGTAGCCTACAGGATGGCCTCTGATGATTCCTCCCTGCTGTTATTCACATCCCATATAGAACCTTTCCCTTAGTCTGAGTTAGACCTAACAAACAGAATAAAGCAAATGTGATGGGATGTCACCTCCAAGATTCAGCTGAAGAAAGTCTGTTTCCATCTCTCTCTCTCTCCCTTTCCTTATATTTCCTGCCATGGAGGAACCAGCTGTAATGTCATGAGACAGCCCTGCTCAGGGACAAAGGACAAGAGACAGGGCTGCCAAAAACCACATGAGTTGGCTTGAAAGATTCTCCGTGCCCAGTCAATCCTTTAGATGAGACTGCAAGCCACGCTGATGGCATAACTGCAAACTCTTGAGACCTTAAACCAGAGGTATCCAGCTAAGTTGTACCCAGATTTTTGATTCACAGAAATCATGAGATTTTAAATGTATGATGGTTTAAGCCACTAAGTTTTAGTGCCATTTGTTCCACAGCTATAGATAACTAAAACTGTGCACACTACTTTCTGAATACATTGGGATGTATAATGAAAATAATTCAGTGTTCAGTTAGTAACAGCCACTTTGGACATGGGACAACTTCTTCAGGCTTCAATTTCCTCAATTTTAAAAAACTAGCAGGTTGAATGAGACAAACTCTAGTATCACTCAAATCTAAAATTACACATTCTCTGTTACTCCTTATAAGAAATCAGAAAAATTAGTTAAGTGGAAATTTCACTTATATTGATTGGAGGGTGATAGTGCATCAATTTGGCATCTGAATTTCAATATCTTAATTACAAATTCCAAAGAGTTATGGATATCTCGTTAACATCTGAAAAAGAATGAGTCACACAAACACGAAATTTCAGAGAAAGCTATTGATTATACTTAGGTTTACAAACTCTATTTTATAAGGAGTCAAATTATCTTGCTTCATTTTATCAAATTAGACAATTTGATAAATTCTAATAAAATTTGAAAAATTTATAAGACAGTCATTCACAACACTGAGGACTGATGCAATGATGGGTACATCTTCCTAGGAATAAAGTAAGCACTTTTGAAAGCTGCATTATCTAGGGCATAATCTTTTTAAATACTCCACAACCGTAGGGGTCAGTAGTTATGCCAATTCTCTAAAGAGTTCTTGTTGTTTTTAAAGTCCTAAGAAAGAGTGGTTATTAACTTTAAAGTATTCTTGTATTTTAATTTAGTTCTAGGGAACTACAGTGATTTTCTAAAGGAAAACAGAACAGCACATTATAAACTAACAAATGATTTCATCTTTTGACCAGAAAAAGCTACTGATTAACATCTTAATAATTATAACAAATATAATTATGACAATTATAACAAGACATAATCAATTAACATCAATTAGAACATAAAGGACAATATAAAGAGAAAGTAAAAAAGAGAAGAAAATATTTTAAAACTCCAAAATCAATAAAGTATGAAAAAATGATATTTCATTCTTCTCATCATTTCATCTCATGATTCTACTCATATTTTAAGTCACTTATCAATAAATGACTATCACTAAGATTGATGCCGCTGTAAGACAGGCTTTTTTCCATCCCATCTTATCACACATAACAATTTAGCAGGATATCCTAAGGAACAATGTTGTTTGAAAAAGTAATGAGCCTCTACTTTTAAAATGTTTTCTTTCCTGTTAATATGTTATTTTCATAACTAATCCCTTTGGGTTTGAATTATATATTCGTTTTCAAGTGTGTGTGTGTGTGTGTGTGTGTGTGTGTGTGTGTGTGTGTGTATCTTTGTCTCTGATATCTTTTATTATATCATAAGGTCCAAGTAGAAAAATACTCCCTTTTAGAAAACCATACATTCCAAGGGAATTCACATTTATTCATAGTAATGTGAAGTAGATACCAGCAGTATTAAAATGGAAAAATTTCCATATTTAATGTTTACAAGTGATCTGAAAGTTTGCATGAAACTGTTATATTTCTGTACTGGTAAAGTAAAAAAAAATGTTGACAAAAATTCTGGAGAATATGGTACTGTCTATAGAGAAGTGAATAGTTATTTATAGAAATAAAAATTTTTCTTGGTCATTTTGATAAATTCCCATCACAATTGTATATAAAGTTAAGTTTACTGGTGTTTTTGGAAACTCATCAGCCACATTGTCCAACTGGAGTAGAGGCATGAATAATTTAAAAAATTAAGTATTGGTGTTTAAAAAGTTTGAAACTTACATTCAAATGTAAAACACAGTCATTTAAATTGAGCTCAGTCACACCTCAACCATGGTTCATTCTTACTCGAGACACTCTGGATTTAATTTGACAATAGGAACTAATAATTCTGATGCCACAATGTAATCTTAAATCAAAAACTGGTCACAAACTTTCATGTATCTATTCCAATTCTTATAAAATATCCAGGAATATCACAAAATAAGTCCTTTCTCATATTTTAAATTTTAAGCCCACTTTCCAAATTCTGGATTTAAAATTACTCCATTTTTTTTTACATAAAATCGTTACCATAATGTGATACAGTTACAGTAAAATGAGAAGTAACCCAGGCTAGATTCAGAAGGGGTGAGTTTAAGTCCTGGTTCTACCAAGTGTTAGCAAATAACTGAGCAAAGAATCCATCTGTTATGTTCTATGAGACTCATTTGGTCTATTTATTAAAATGAAGACCACAGACTGAAGGGACTGTAGTTCAAATCCAATTAGGTTATGTATATGAAAGTGCTTTGTGAAATATAAAATGCTAATAAATATAAAGTATTAATAATTAAGAAATAACTAAATTTATTCGAAATTTCCTATTGTAAACTTGGCTTCAATGTGCCATGGAGGGAAACTTAATATTGTACCATGAGCCATAAGCCTGTGGTTTCTATATTATTTCTCTCTAATGAGCCTTGTGATGATGAAATATCATGTTGATAATAAAATTACTACTGTATATTATTACAGTTGCCATATATAAACTAAACCTGAGTTAGTTCAGTGAACAGTTAAAATTGACTATGATAGAAATAACTTGAGAAAGGGCCAAAGAGGATGAACTAGTTTACTGATTTTCTTCAGGTAGCAGGTCCTAAAGAAAATGGGTAAATTTACTTACACAAAAAGAAAATAGTACAGATTTTGGAGAAATAGACTGAAAAGCATAAGAACACTTAATTGCTTGGATATACTGGAAGCAGTATTAGAACTCTGGATTTCAAGTTTGGGTAAACAAATGAGAAGATTTAATACTCAAAGGAGATCATTGTAAGTGCATCTTTGGCAGGATGATGGAGGTGTGCTAAGAAATACACCAAGCTCACAGTTCTGCCTAATTTAAGGCATAAAGTATTTATTACACACATATGCAACTATCATGGGTTGTTTGCTGTTGAGAAGCTGACAAAAGTTCGGGACCACTCCTTAAGGGAAGAAATAGAACATGTATTGCAGCTCCCTAACATACGGTAAGAACTGATTGATATCTGTTGAAAGAATATGTGAATGAGATGAGATGAGGCAGAAGCTGAAATGAGAAGGATATAGACTCTGCTTACTACACCCAGGAGAATAAAACTAAAAATACTTTCTACTGGGAAACCTCTCTATTGATTACAAGGCAATTTCAGAGACATTACCTTGGGTTAGGAGGAAGCCCTAGGAAGAAGATAAAAAAAATACATGCAATTATAATCCTAATAAGGGTATGTGCCAAAAGATTGATTCAAATGACACCCAGTGGTTATTTAGAAAAAGAAGAGATTATACTTAGATGATGCAAGTTGACAGCAGAATGAAGAAAAATAAAATTTTCATGGCAAGGTGCATTCGAAATGGGCATTGAATACTGGGAAATATTTAAACAGGGAAGGTGAAAGGGTTGTGAGGAAACCACACAGGGATAACAGTTCAAGGAAAACAGGGATACTAAGTGTCCTAAAGAAACTTTGTATATTTAAGGGGAAAGTGTATATTTTCTACCATTATTCTCAAAAGAGAGTCTTTAATTTCTGTCTATTCTGCATTTGTGTTTCAAAATCTATGTATGGAGGAAACACTAAATCAAGCTATACATTAATTTTAATTTCTAAACTTGGCCTTGACAGCAAAATTGTCCTTTGGCCATTGAGAAGATGAAACTAAAATTCTCAGGCATCTGTGCATAGATTTTTTTTCCTCCCACAAACTGGAATTTCTTGGCAAAATACAATGGTGCCACACATTAAACACACACACACACACACACACACACACACACACACACTGATTTAACTTTTAAACATTTTGGGTGGCTTTCACCCCTGCTTGTCTCTTAAAGTCTTAAGCTGTAAGTATTTATGAAGGAGCTGGTGTAGCTTATGCCAAAAAAATCCACTTAATTGACCTTTCTGTCTTTTCCATGACCCTGTAGGTTTAACCTCACTGCTGATATTGCAAGTGAATATGGGAAAGCATTTATTGAAATCTGCATAACAGACACGGTTATATTTCCTAGGTTGATGTTTTGCATATCTGCACAGTAGGGCCATTAAGGGTTCTAAGAGCACAACGGAAACAATCATAACATTTGTTTTTAGATGACTGACTCAGGACATGTACACCAGGCTTTATATAGAAACTGTTTTTGTTTTATTAAGGGACTGTTTGCCTGTTAGTGATAACATCATTAAAAATAAATGAAAGGGGGCTGGTAGAATGCTTCCCAAAAGCAGAAACCTAATTAAAGGTGATATGCCTGCTAGGAGGCTTTTTTCAGGACTCAGAAATAGAACAAGGTTAGTTCTTTCTCATTTTATAAGGCCAAAAGAAGACCTCACAGTAAAATATCACTTCTGATCTAACTTTCTATTTCTGTGTACTTTAATAATCTACTTTACAGCTTGTGCTTGCCCATAGAAAGTGAACTAGTTTTGTTCCTACAGATAGCTTCTTCATCATGTCATACCTCATGAAAAGAAAATCAGCTCAAACAAAAAAGCCACTCTTCTTTTAAAGCAAATTGTATAGGTTGTAATATATGCAGTTGTAGTAGCTGAAATAATGCACACACAAACATTTCATAGCCTTAAAAGACCACTTTTGAGAGTCTGAGTTAATGGTAAAAAAAATTTCCAAATCATGGTTTATAATTTCAGAAAGAAAAAAAAGTAGACCCTTTCATTTTAAGGGGTGGAGTTACTCTAATTTCATGGATGGTGGAAAAAGCAGGAAACTGCATTGCCTTGATAACTCTGCCCTTATTGTGCTGTGACCTTGGCCAATTTACTTAAATTTTCATCTGCCAAAAATGAGTTTCTGAAATGTGCTTTGAGAATTTTCAGGGGGTGGGGAGAGAATTTGTCACATAAATCCAAGGCCGTTTCAAAATTAATATTCCTTGAGAAGTAAAGAGAAAATGACGAGGAACACTGGGCACCCTCATGGTGTGCCATGGCTTGATATTCTGCTCTCTCTTGTTACCTCTGCCCACTTATATTTCATTTATGAGTCTCCTAACCCAAAATGAATCTTATTGCTAAGTGAATACAACAGAACAAAATTCTCAAATTATTCCCCTGAAATATTGAATAGTTCTGGCATTGTGGATTCCTTAAACCCTGATTTGCACATGGACTAAAATTACCATGAAGTTACGAAAGTGTGAGATATCTTTGGAAGTTGTTTGGTACACATATTTCATTTTTCAGACAAAACAAGTTCAAAAGTGATTGACCCTAAAAACTATCACTTTATTTATTTAACAATAAAGACTTTTTTCCCCCCACAAAAAAAGGATTTTATTTGGAGGAAATACAGGGAAAAAGAACATTTTGACTCCAAGGATATGCATACCCACAAACACATGTACACATAGGACAATCTGTGAAATGTGAAACCTGGCAGGATATTTAATAAATATCAAGGGATTTTAGGAGTGATAATGATAATATGATTATGATTTAGGGAAAAGAGTCCCTATCTTTAAGAGATACACACTAGAAATAAATAAAGAAACATCAACTGATTAAATAAAATATGTTTGGGACCGGCTTCAGAACTCTCTGGGGGAAAGGAGGAGTTGGGTGGGAGAATTTATGAAGCAAGACTGGGCTTGAGACGATCACTGTTAAAGCTGAATGATGGGTAGGTATATGGGGGGTTCATTATCCTTTTCTAATTTTATGCACGTTTGAGAGTTTCTATAATAAAGTTTTTAACATAAGAGTAATGTCAGTCAGGGCTTCCCTGGTGGCGCAGTGGTTGAGAGTCCGCCTGCCGATGCAGGGGACACGGGTTCGTGCCCCGGTCCGGGAAGATCCCACATGCCGTGGAGCGGCTGGGCCCGTGAGCCATGGCCGCTGAGCCTGCGCGTCCGGAGCCTGGGCTCCGCAACGGGAGAGGCCACAGCAGTGAGAGGCCCACGTATCGCAAAAAAAAAAAAAAAAAAAAAAAAAAAGTAAGGAAGGTCAGTCAGGAAAGATTCTATTAACTCATTCTTCTTTCAAAATGTCAGAGGTATTGGTATGATAAAGATTATCACCAGTATCATCAAAATAACTAGCATATACAGAGTGCTTCCTATGCGTGCAAAGCATTGTTCTAAGCACTTTGCATGCATTAACTCATTTAATCCTCACAATAGTAGTTAGATTGTTACTAGTGTTATCCTCATTTTACACTTGAGTAGATAGAGGTAAAAATGAGTTAATTAACTTGCCAAGATAACTGGGCTAGTAAGGAGAGGAGCCGGCTTTGAACCCATGTAGTCTTGCTCTAGAGCCTATGTTCTTTAAACATCCAAGGAGTAAAATGTAAGATATTTATCACAATTTTAAAAAGGTATTTGATATTGTGGGACTCGAGGGACATTGTTCCAGCTAATGATTAAGAACTCTCCAGACAATAGGGGCTTCTTAGACAATGGGTGAATTTCCAGGATGTCCGGCCCCCTCCCGAGAAGGAGGGAGATAAACAAAATAGGTGTCTGTCAAAGACCAATCAGGCAGCTGGGGAGAAGGAGGGAGATAAACAAAATAGGTGTCTGTCAAAGACCAATCAGGCAGCTGGGGAGAAGGAGGGAGATAAACAAAATAGGTGTCTGTCAAAGACCAATCAGACAGCTGGGGATAAGTTCCCTCTCTGGTCCGAGCCTAAGCCGGGACCAATCAGCAGGAGAACACAACCAAATCTATAATTTACATACAGGGAAGTGGGAACCTATAAAACTGACATATTCGCGCCCAAAAAGGTTCCTTCTTCGACCTCCTGCGTGAGGACCAAGGAACCCCGGTGCACCGGCCTTCAATAAACCTCTTGCGTTTTGCATCGACTTCCGACTCTTGTTGTTTCCTGGGCGAGTCGAAACTCCTAGGAGACCGCGCAGGTCTAACAATATGTGTGCTCAGATATGTACAAGTAACATACACTCCAAAAAAGAAAATAATTCTACAGTTATTTTATCTCAGAGTAGAAAGAAAACTTAGAGATTTTCTATTTCACTCATTTTTAAGCAAGGTCTGACTTATTCCCTGGAAATCCACCTAATGGTCACCCTAGGCAGCCAAGATTCCCCCAAATTGACAACTTCCACTGTCACATTTATGATTATTCATGTTTGAAGCAAAGATATCTTAGAACTGAAATTCCAGATTCTCCATATATGGGACCAGAGAACTCCAACCATGAGTATAACAGACCTTTAACACCAACCCTAACTTTAAGTAGCTCACCAAGGTAAATTTCTGTAAATTTCGCTCCAATCCTTTTCCTAATGCCACCGTACAAACAAGGTCTATACTCTCCTTGTGAGAAATATTTAACCATGAAAGTGTCACTTTTAAATTGACACATGCATTTCATGAGGTAAAAAAATCAAGGCGTACTTAAAGATTCTTCAAACAAACAAAAAAAAAATTATTGTCCAAGAGATTTACTTCAGAAGGAGCAGGTGCCATGCCTTACCCATTGATCAGCTACAATCAGTCCTTGGCTATTGTCCCAAATTGTCTTCTGCACTTGTTCCAATTTAGCTTCTCCTGAATTTCATCATCATGCGACCCTAGCCATGATATTGCCTCACTTTCCACCACAAAAACTTTATCTAGATTTCTAAGTCATTCTTTCTCTAGCAGACCCAACCCTCTCCTGACTCCATCAGTGTCACTCCATCCTCGTACCGGGAACTTGCATAGTTCTTGGTGACCACTCTACTCTGATAACATACCATGCACCAAGCTACTGGGACACTGCCTTAATCTAGACATCAGCATGCTGATCTAGATAAATTAATTTCTGTTAATTTACTAAGCACAAGAACTCCTTCTAAGCCACAGGTGTGTTCTAATAGGTCCCTTCACTCTCACCTCCCTTGCCGAACCATTTTGAGACCGAGCGCATGGCACGTGAACGTACAAAGTCTCCTGAGATGATACTTACAAGCTCTATCTACACCTTCAGTTTCACTGGCTTGAACCAATTCATTTTTCCCCTCCCATTCATAAAAACTAATTACTATCTTACCAAGATTATTTCAGATGATCAAATTCATTGACAATTATAATCAAACATACTTCTTTACAGGTTTGTTTCCTTAGGTGTGTTTAACATGAAAAAAAGGAGAAAGAAGGAATTCTGGCCATCTTGTTTATCTGTGTAACCTCAATGCCTCAATGCATGTTATACATTTTTAGTATTGACTGGTTGAATATCTGATGCAATTTATTTCCGAAACTAGTTAATTTATTAAGTCCTTTGTTCTTATATTAATAAAAATGCATCTCTGCTGAGGTTACATTTTAAATTAGTTGGATCTGAACAAATGAAAAGGTATACAATAAAAAATGCTTTCAGTTTGGATTGTCTTTGGAGAAATGTGAACCTAGCATGTAAAAATTATTTACGATATTTAAAGTTCTAAATTTTAAAATTCCAATTAAAAAAATTAATATATTTGTAGCTACCCTGTGCAGAAAAGGGACTAGTAAGCATGGGTAGAAAATGGTAAGATCTGATTCATGTACCTAAAAGTGCTGTTGGTTGCTTTGGAAAATAGTAAATTTGTCATGACAGAGAGTGTCCATGCAAAATTAAGAAGCATCCTGTCAGGAATATTATAGAAACTATTCCCTGGAAATTGATAGGACGTTAAACTTGATAGGACGTTTATAACCCTTTTACCTATTGAGATTTTATGACTTCTTCCTTTAAAAGTAACTGCTTTCTAACATAGTCATATACAAATGCAAAGGAGAGCACTAATTTTTAGGATTTAGGGAAATATAAAAAGTTAAGAGTGTATGTTTATATCATTGTCAGCATTCTTCCCTTGCGAGAAGGGGATTCTTGAACAGCACAGCTGCTATTTTGCAACTCTCAGAGCATAAAAGCATAATGCAAATTCCTGGACCTTTACTATAGAAAGTTTGAAAAAATTGATTTCCAATTTATAACCACTTGCTCTTTGTAGCAAAGAAAAAAGATGACATTGTCAGAATTATAAAATTGTTGTTCCTAGCTTTTTAATGTGTTATGTTTAAGAGAAAAACAGCTGTTGGCTCAAGAAAAGGTCAGAAATTGGACACAGAAATGAGATATCTTGCATAAGTTTCCCTTTATTACCTGTTTTTAATTTAATTGGAAAAACTGCTTGAAAAGTGAAAATTACTTTAAAAATTCAAATTAAAAAAAAACATCAAACAATGGTTTCCTATCAAAGTATTTCCTGTTATCTTCTACTTTATATCCTATATGTCTAATTGCATGGATGCCTCAGATTCACTTTGAGGATTCTTTTTTTCAAATCATGAAGACTGTATGCATTCAAGTTAGATGAATCTTAGCCAGAAAGAGAACATGTGTTATGGGAACTGAGGAAGGGTGGTGCGGCTGAGACCCACCTAGTGTGAGGAGAGTGGCTAGTGTAGACATCAGAGAAGTAAGGGGGCAAGAATTGCAAGAGCTCTGGACACAAGGTTGTGGTCCATGGTGTTTGGGAGCAGATTATCTGTGGCTGATCATCTTGCAGAAAAGGCACATTCTTTCTAATCACATACATCTCATGAGAATGTAGAACTATTTTATCCTACCATCCTACTATTCATTCCTCTGACATGTTTTGTTCAATTCAAATCAAGCTGGCATTATTGCTACCCTATATTTTCTTGTATATTTATTTATGGTTTCTCTCCTCTAATTAAAATGCAAGCTGCTTAAGGACAAAATTCCTCTCTGTATTGATGATACTGTGTCCCCTGTACCTTTAGCAGTGCCTTGCACTTACTAGGCTCTCAATATATATGTGTATAGTAAATAAAAAAAGTTTCAAAATATTTCAAAATGAAATAAATTAATCTTTCAGGCTATTTTTGTGCATTTTGTTTTACTCAGAATTTTCAAATTTGGAGCATATATATTGGTTAAAGAATCTTCTTAACAGCACATTAAGAAAGATTTAGATAAATTCTATTACTATTGGTAAAATAACCCTATAAGATCTAATGTTTTTGAAGGAAATTCAAAGAAAACTATATTATATGTATGTATATATGCATATAAATGACTATATACACATATGAACATAGCTATATAACTACCTAGGTACACACAGGTATTCAGGTGTGTAGAACTCTTCTATTGATATATTTAGTTAGTCAATAACTATTCTATGTTTAGATTATTAATTTACTTTAAAAACTCTCACCAAAGGCTTTAGGCAATTAAGTAATAAGTTTATTTGACATAATAAATTATCCTTCATTACTTATTCTTCCTTCCTATATAGTAAGATTTCACAAGAATGAGGAATCCAGTTAGAAACTGAAAGTTTTACTGCTATTGTCTATATTACTAACACTTTCTGTCCCATATACTTTAAGATTAACATATGTAGCATATGTATTGAAATTATAAGTAGCATATGTATTGAAACATAATTTCATAAATGACAATACTGATGGAAAATTTGAAAACAATTAAAATCTTCAGCCTTATTAGAAAGTGCTTCACATTTGAACAAGCAAACCAAACGTGCAGGTTTTACTCCTACACTCTTGATAAACATGAAAAAACTCTCACTGCCCTTTAATGTTATTTTATATTAGAAAAACTATCATAACTACTATCATAACTATCTTTATATTTGAAGAACTATCATAATAAAGATAAGTTAAAATGTTATATTTATATGAATTTTCAAAACTCACAGGTAACTCTTAAGATTCTGATATAGACCCTACCTACCTTGGCCCAGGTTAGCAGTTACAGGAAGAATTTATATTAGTCTCTTCCTTTTGGTTGGGAATCATCAAATATAATGTCCTCATTGTTTCTCTTATCATGTATTCTAAAAATCTATTCCCTAACTTTTAGTGTATAGCACACAAATTCTCCACAGAGATTTGAATACAGTGCCTAGGATAACAACAGCTTCAAAAAATCATGATATTCTAAAGGGAGATATTTCCTTCACAAACAAAATTACTTTCACAATGCTAAATTTCATCAGAGTTTTTGGGAAACCAAAGTAACCCTGAAATATGAATATATTTTATTTTGCCAAATGGTTCAGTTGACAAATCAGCCAAATTAGAAGTTAGTCTTTCTAGAAATATTTATAGATGAATAACAAATTCAATGTAATACAGTATATGCACTCTAACAAAGCTAAGAAGAGAGGAATATCGCAGCAAGTAAGGACATTTAGTTCATTCTTGGACTTCCTGGAAGAGGAGAAATCCAGTTCAGAATGAAGGATAATCAGGATACAAGCCTTAAGGCATGGCTAAAATCTTAGTATATGGTGAGGAGAAATAATTTTTTTAAAAAGATAATTTATTGTCTCAAAATTTATATCAAAGCTTTAGACTCTCCCTCTACTTTAGATTTGGTCCTTCAAGTGTTAATATATTTTCCTCTATCATCTATTAATTATTAACAATTAAACATTTAAAAAAAACTTATCTATATCTTTACTGAAATCTCTTCATCTTATTCCCACATTTCCCTGATAGTCAAACAAATGAGGTTAAATTGAAAAAATGTTTTCCTGGAATGCCCATGCCAGTCCTAGTGATTACCATCCTGTTTTCTAAGAAATTCCTTTAAAGAATGAGTTTAGAATCCTCAGGGTCACTATCAAGCTTATGTGAAATAAGCTTCTATCCATTTTTCAAAAGAATCATAACTGCATTAGCTTGTTTACGCATCGATCGGCTCTCTTGTCTGTGGGCCAGCAAATTCAGCTGTAAATTTAATCCAAACATTTTAAAACATCATTCATGTGGCCTGCATTCATTTAGAATAGCCAAGACTTTTCTTCCCATCTCTTCTTCATCTTGGGCTTCATCTGTCTTGAGCTCTCATGCTGCTTACTATCACTATTTTTATTTTCTCTTAGAAAGATAATGAAAACAAAAGAATAACTTTTACTTCTTTGTATTGTTTCAGTTGAGTGCCATATAGACTTAAAGATAGAATGTGCTAAAAATTATATTGTTACTTGATTACTTGGCTGTAATTTGAGTTTATCTCCATCCTGAATGTAGACTTTCAAATTTAGGGGGGGAAGGTTGGCTTACATTTTCTCTAAGCATTTCAATCTGGATTCTAGCATTTCAAAAATAATAATAATAATGATAATATCAAGTAAGTCATTCTCTTCTCTGTCTCAATTTTACTAAATAATTAGGGTATCGCTCGGACAATTGTGCCCTCTCTGAATAGACTTTCTCCCCTTTTATTGAATACTTCTAGCTGTATATAGCCATTTTGTAATATAACCCACCTAATCTAAAAAAGAAAATCTCCCTTGATACCATCCTTCCCTCCAATTACTGTCCCAGTTTTCATATCCCTTTTCAAGCATTGGCTAAACTCTGTAATCTCACCTTCTCCCCAAGATATAATCTTGAGCCCACTCTAGTCAGTATTTTATTCCTACCTTCCTAATAAAATGACTTTTATCAAAATTAGCTGTGTTGCCCATATTGCCATATCCAATAGTCAATTCTCAGACCTCCCTGTACTTGACTTATCAGCAGCCCTTGATGGGTTGATCATTCCTTCATTCTTGAAACCCTTTCTTCACTTGGTTTCCAGGACACCATTCTCTCTTCTTCTCCCAGAACCTCAATAGCAGTTTCTTAGTCTCTTTATTGCTTTTCCTTTTCATCTAATCTTTTCAATCTCAAAACATTACATGGTACCTTCTGACCTTTTTCCTTTGCTGTACTCATTCCTCATGATCTCATTCAGACCCATGCCTTTAAATACCATCTATATGCTGATGGCTCCAAAATTTATATCTTTAGCTCAGACCTTTTGCCTGATCTGCCCTCATCTCCGGACTCACATCTTCCCATGGGATAGCTAATAGGCATCTTGAAATTCACATGTTCAAAAACCGACCACTTAATTGCCCAATTCCACAGCTGCTCCTTCTATCATCTTATTAATCTCAGTCCCATTCCATTCACTTTCTTCTCAGAGTCAACTAAAATGATGAGTTTGTAGTGTTTCATTTTAGTTTATATAGTTATAAATAATATATAGAAATATAGATCTGGATATATTCCTATTTGTGTGAGACCATGAGTAACCTTTAACACACTTTTGGGCTAATCCTACGTAAATAACATCATACTATTAATATCTTTTTCCAACTTTTATTATGTTTTTCAGACTTATCTAAATGGGTTCATATAGATATATTTATTCATTTGAGGTGCTGTATGGAATTAGATTATACAACTACACTCTATTTTATTTATTCATTCTTCCATTGCAGCATTCAGTTAGTTCCAAAATATTTGCCATTATAAGCCATGTTGCAGTAAAATGCTTTTATTTTATCTATACACTAGACCTTTGAATGCATTATTTTATGTGATTCTCACACAAAAAAACCTTGCATAGTATTACCCTTTTTTCACCATAAAAGAAACTGAATCTTATAGAGATGAAGTAATTTTCCTAAAGTTGCATAGTAAGGTCACAGCTAGAATGTGAAATCACATTTTATGCCATTTCATCACTTAGGGTTTTTTCCTACTGCATACCTTACCTGGTTCTATATCCCATGAAGTCCTCATAGGAATAATGCTGATAGTAACAGAGAACAATGAGAGAGGCCCATTACCAGTCCTAATCCTTGCTTCAATGAGAATTCTAGAAAATCACGAGTGGACAATGAGAGTATGAGAATATGGAAGAAATATGAGTATAGTGGTGGCAGACCATTTAGAAAACTCCTATTTAAGTCCTTGTTATCAACAGGTGTTCCAATCCTAGAGATGCTGGCAAGAATTTCATAGGAATTGGTGACTAAACTGTGTAATAAAAAAGAAGTCAAAGTCAAATAGAAAGTCTTAGTTTGTGTGTTTGAGAGCCAGGAAAAAGTAGTGACATTAACCAAACTGAGAAATTTGGAAAGAAGCCTCCAGGATGTAACAAGGTATAGGGTGGAGGGAATATAAGGGCTTGATGACACTCCTGTTGAGATAAACATTTGTTTTACTTACCAAAGACTTTGAGCCGAGAATTTCTACTTGCTTTCTAAATAAAGATTGAGAAACAAAAAAACAAGGCCAAAAAATAAAAAGGAAGAAAACTTGTTGGCTCCTTATAGACCCAGATCTAGAATTGTAATAATTACCTTCTCTTCTTTCCTTTGCCTCCACGCACATGCCATTTTTAGCTCCAAACCAGAGATTCAAATGTCAGTAATCATTGAAGGCAATGATTAGTATCAGCTGAAGGAGTAATATAAGGCATATCAAGCTAAGAGATTAAACAAACAAAAACTCAGTATGAATTTGTCTCTACTCATCTGCTGTGGCCCTCAGTACTGCTTCTAGTAATCGTATTCCTGCCTTGTTTTCCTACAGGGTTTATTCTTAATATTATAATTGGGGCCAATCCCATGCCAGAACCTGTGCTTTGGTTCCACACTCAATATTTCAGTTTCCCTTGGCTTAGGGTTCTTACATTTTCTATCTTATCATTTTTGGTTTTGGAAATCCGACACAGAAACTAATTCTCTACGGTCAAGTGTTCCCCAGTACGTGTACACATTTGTTTTTCAGAATCCACTAATGCCTATTGCTTACAGGCCTTCACTTGCTACATACCACCTGCAAGAAATTCTTGCCACCTGTCTGCTTTGGCATCCTGACTACTGCCTAGCTTTCTGTGCATCATATTCCTCATACTTACAAATTTTTTGAATTTAGAATCCTATGATTTTCCATTTGGTTTAGAACATGAATTAACGAGCATCCATTAAGTCAAAGGAGAAAAGTAATGGAATAGAGGAAGAAGCTCTGATCTCCCTCTAGAGAATCAGGAGGAAAACTAACACAGGAGAAAGGAAAAATTCCAAAACAGAGAGGGAAAAATCAAATGGCAACTATGAGGACTGTGTAAAGACCACTGAAGTTGACAGGAAATATAAATATTCAGTCTAATAGACCAATAAAGTCCAAAGATTTGGATAATTTTGTTCTGACAAACATTTCTTGGATTTCAAAATATGAATAAACTCAATCCAATGATACCAGATCCTGAACTTATCAAAATCTTGTATGAATAAGTGTTTTCATATGTAAATTGGCCATAAAGAATTGCAAAGAACAACTTGAAATATAATTTCAGATGTATCCACATTTGCCAAACAGTTGTGTTTCTGAATTGATTCTTATAAGCCTTTTGTTGTTTCAATTATAAAAACCCAATTATAGGAACCCACAGAAGAAGCATTATGCCTTTAAAGAAAAGCTAGAAAAGTAATCTTTTTTTTAAGGATTATACATGTTAAAAAACACACACAAAAACAGAAACATAGATGCTTTGCAAAATAAAGTGAGAAAATGATTAGTGGAAATGGCTAAATTCAAAAAAAGTATAAGAAATAGAACACTACAAAGAAATATGCACAGACTTTGGAAGTATATACAGTAATTGGAACCATCTGCTAACAAGTACAGGTACTACAAGACCTGTTTCAAAGACTAAATTAGACTCATTTGTTATTAGCAGTATATATTTGCATTCAATTAATGTCCTAAAATCCTTTAAAAGTATGCTCTCTTAAGTGGGTTAAACATGTTCATTGTTATCTTGTTTATACTAATAATTGGCTGAGCAAATCTTTTCTTCATATCTAGTACAAAGGTAAACTTTATCAAGCCCAAGCTGAATTATCATAAATTCCATATTAGCAGAAACAAAATTAATGAGGTTTGATTGTACCAAGAAAATTGTTTTTGCCATTTGTTTAATTTCACCTGCTTGTATAATAACAAAAAATTCAAATGATGGAAGGGGTAGATAATTCAGTATTTGCAAAAATATCCATAGAAGCAAGGCAAACTTTCAGAAACTCTAATTTAGTGCTATATTTATTTGTTTAGGTTCAGTGTATAATATGATGTTAAGTGTATTACTGTACCATGCTATTATGGAACAGATGTTAAATGCAATGTAAAAATGTCAGGGGTAAATGATTGATGATCCTCTTTGCCATTTCAAAGTAAACCATGATTATTTATATGCTCTGGACATTGCTTGAAAGCATCATATTAAATCTAAACAATTGATCCATTTTCAAGGGTTTTTGTATAATGTATTATTTATGTGCTTTTTATTCTTTTGTGAAAATGCTCCAGTATAAGGAAGTATTTAGAGTCTCAAGGGCTCCACCCAGTCCATATGGTAGATTTGTTCTCTGTGTAATACTTACCTTTTCCCTCTAGGCCCATATGGCAAGTCCATAGGCTGCCCAGGCCCCTCTGGCCTCCACAGAGGCCATATGGCAAGTTCAGTGAGCACTCATTTACCTTGTATTAATATTTTATCTTCCTCAGACAGAAAAAAAGATCAGATTAAGTAAAGTCAGCCCTTGAAAATGGTTTAGCCATATAATCAATACTGAGTGTCAATGTGGTATGAGATATGGGTTCTGTTATTTCATTTATATTAAAAATAGCAAATCCATTTGAATAATTTATCAAATAATTGCATAAGCCCTTTTGATTGCTTGATATACATTGACAGAGTAATGTTTAATTATGCTAATCAACTAGGCAATATTAACACATAATAGTATAAACTTATAAAGTTTAGAACTGGTTTAAACATATAGGCTTTGATATATCCAGAGATAAGACTGAATCTAAATTATAATCTATACTACCATAGTAATTGCTCTAAAATTAATTCATTGTTATAACATTTGCAACTATAAGCTAAACTTTGCTGTCAACTTAAAGTGATTAAGAAACCCTCAGCACTCTATTTACAGTTAGAATTTATATCAAAAATATGGAATACATTAAAATACTACATTTCTTCATCTTCTACTGCCACTACAAATTCATATAAAGTTACCAAACAAATGAACGTCATGGGGTGATTTATCTTACTGTAAATTCATTCAGTTGATAAAATTACTAGTTTTATAACTTCATTAAATTTCGAGCTATAGATATTATCTCTATGTTTCCTCTTTAACACTGATAGAATTGATATATATATATATGTGTGCCTGATAACATATTTCATAATCAAATTACTGTTCCAAGCACTTAACAAGTCTTCCAGAATATGCCACAAAAACACGCATATCCTTTATGCTAGTCACAGTGATATGTGTATATTTTTCATCTCCTTCAATAATAAAGTACTTATCTCATTTTTTAAAACATCTTCACTGTTAATAACCTGAGCTCAGTTATTCAAAATGAACAAAAACAACAACGTAGCCCACCACACTTATGGCAATTTACTTTTGTTAGACCTTAGAATTTTTGCCAGCTTATGGATAAAATCTGATGTGAGAATGTTTAAAAATGGGAGTTTGTGCTTTGCTGCTTGGTCCTTTCTTTAATACAACTACAGTATTTTCTTCTGGGCCAGGTTTTTTGATCAGTCAACCTTCTTTCCGCAAAACAATTATCAACAGTTGGGTCTTTTTTATTCTATTTCACACAATATACATATCCTATTAGCATGTTTTGCCCATATTTCCTCTGAGCCCCCCTATCTGTAATCATACTTGTTATGATCTCTATCCAGAATACATTTGCCAGGCCAATGTAAATTCCGAGGTCATATCACACAGGTGATATGAAATAGATTGTGAAGTCATTTGAAATTTTAAAATGATAATATTGAAATAAAAGTGTTAATGTGTTTAGGTTTGTCATATGTAAGTTCAAGTAAAGTCATAATTAAAGTATAAAGACAACATCAGGATCTCTGACAAGAGCTTATTTTAAGCTTGTATATATAGAAACATATTTTAATGAAAATATAAAAGTTTAATTTTATGCATTGAATATTTCCACAGAGTCAGCACTTTGCTGTTTTGTGATAACATGTTAAAATTAATGGGATGTCTTAACTAAGTTCTTTCTGCATATATACATATAAAAAAGGGAAAGCTCTGAACCTGACTTCATAAATAACATTCACTGTGATTTTGTTAAAGTTTAGATGTGTGGATTTTGTATTTGAAATCCTCGTAAGGTTACAGGGTGCAACCCTCCAACAATATCTCTGAGTCTTCGGGGACAAAATCCCATTATGCGGAGTTCAGTGAAGGGGGTAAACACCACTATAAAGAAATACAAATTGCACATATTTCCCATTTAGCTAGTGTCACCAAAGTTCACCATTTAGAATTCTAACCAGTTAGGACTTATTCTTGGAGGTCAAGTACCTTGTGAACCTTGTCATCTCATTGATGACATCATATCCCATCCATCAGTTTTTTTCAGGAGCACACTTGCCATCTGCCCAGCACACGTTGTTATAACTTATTAGACAAATTCACAGGGTAACAATCTGTACAATGACATTGTTATTTTAATGCTGGCACATACTGAGATAACAACCACTGTTTCTCTGCCAGAGCACAATGATTGTGCCCTCCAACTTTAAAAGTTAGGAGGCTATTTATACTTCTAAAGTCTTATGGAAACTATAAGCATATGGGCAGAAGCATTTTTCTCCATTGTAAGTTCACAAACAAAACTCTCCTCACAAGGATACCATTCCAATGAACAATTCCCACTTAGGGTTTGGGCTGTGAATTCCTTTTTTTTTTTTTCACAAGGGAATCGGATATATAAGAAGGATACTCTAGTACTCCACAGAAACTTAAAAACAGTAACATTCATTATCACCAAGCAATAAAACCCAATACCTCCTTTCCACTTGCTAAAATAATATAATTAAAATAATTTCACAACTTGTTCCAGATGACTACAATGTTTCTTATTTTTTTCTAAAGGCATTTAATTAGCAGAAAGAGGGTCTCAAACGATTAGCTGTCACTGCATACCTGCAACTCAGATAGGTCCTTTGGAAAACCAAGGACAGTGTCCAAGTTCACATACCTGTATTTTAGCAGCTTTTTGTTTGCTGCATAGAATTACCGGGCATGTTTAACCTAACAGCTATCAAAGGCTTTATGACTTGGTGAATTCCAGCACAACAGTTTCTCCATTCATTAGCTTTAAAAATTATATATTTTTAGAGAAGAAGAAGATGGTATTTATTTTGCATTACATGTAATTCATCCTCTGTTTCTTCTTTCAGCTTGTCATTTATTCCAGCTTACACTGTGATCAACATTGTACGAAAATAAAGTCAAGTACAACAGCCGCTCCCTGCCCATCAAAACACACAGACGTCTGCCAAGCACTTGTAACAGCTGGTGTTACATTAATTAGTTTAAACTATTTATTTCATCCATCTCCAGAGCAGATTGAGCAAAAACATTAGAGATTATTCTAGCATCTGTAAGTGCCCTGCAAACATTAAGCAAGGAAAGTTAGAATATTCATCAGTATCATACATACATATACACATAACTATATATTTATATGTATATGATTTAAGAGTCTGAACAGTCATTATAAATAAGTGAGTAAACTCCATTATATACTTAGTGAGATGTTTTATTAAGTGTCTTTACAAACATAAGTTTTAAACTTCTATTCATCTTTTGTGTCCACAAAGTTTCTCTCTTTAAAAATTATCACTAGAAAGCTGTAATAATTCCCAGTAACATGGGCCATTAAAAAATATATGACAGGGACTGGGTGACTCAGTGGATTAGTCACAGATTTTATGGCCACTGTTGGAATGCTGCCCTAATTACAGTGATCAAAACACTGTTATCAAATGGTTGTAAAAACTCAATTAAAATTACTTCTATGGCCTTCACTAGGTTCTTCGCAAACTACATCCCATAACATGAATCTACATATTATTGACAAAATTAACTCAACTGCCACTTTTTGGCTTAAGAGAATTTAGAAGTTAACTATCTAACTGACTCTTCAAGTAATGGTTGTCAACAGGGGCTTGATTATAAATGTGCGTCCATTAAACCCCTGTCAGTCTATGTTTTTTGTAGGACTTGTAGATTTTCAAGACTACGTTATCTTCTGCCATGCCTTTTTAGAAATCAAATACATATGTATTAAATTAACATTGGATGTAGCTGTTTATGAAAACCAAAAACCTTCTGAAATATCTGAAGACTAATTTACAGAAGTAGTGAGAGAGAACAATTAGGATTTTTGAATTTTTGTTCAATATCAAAATAGCACTATGTAAATTCCCTCAAGGTTGATGATTCCCAGAGCAATCTGTTTTACTCCACCAAAAGCAATGACATGAGTAGAAGCTGACACATGACTTAATCAACTAAAGACAAACAAAAAGGTCTACATGATAGATAGCAAACAAACATTCAGGAAATAAATAATCTAATCTTCAGCAAAGGAAAGTAATAAAGAGTAGAGGGCATTAGGGAAAACAATATTGTGTACCTTGGCAAAAGTTTCCTGCATAAACACAGCCAAAAGTCCTGAAGCACTACTCGTTATTCCTAGAGTTAAAAGCTTTTGCTGTTTTAACCTTACTCACAGGTCAAAAATCAATCTCTATAAAGCAAATTAATTTTACTCCTTGGCATTCTATTTTCCTATACAAAGTGCAAAATAAAAAAGAAGAAAGAAAACAACAAAAGTAAAAATTCAATGTAATATAATTCTATTTAAATTTATCTCAGATAGAAATAATGCAGATATTGCATTTTGAGACTAAATAAGCTATTATAAGGTATATCCTTATAATAACACTGCCTATCTTCTATGTTAGACTCTGCCTTATGTCTAAGGGGATTTGGCTTGGCTACCTACCTTGATTTATGGACCATTTAATCATTAAGTTGAACTGTTATGGACTGGGCTGAATTGTGTCACCTTAAAATTCATTTGTTGAAGCCCTAATCCTCAATGTGACTGTATTTGGAGATAGGGTCTTTAAGGGGGTAATCAAGGTTAAATGAGGTCACAAAGGTGGGGCCCTAATCCAACAACACTAGTGTCCTTATTAGAAGAGGAAGAAATACCAGCTATGCTAGCTCACAAAGGAAAGGCCATGTGAAGACACGGTGTGAAGGCAGAGTCTGCAAGCCAAGGAGAGAAACCTTAGGAAAAACTAAAAGTGCCACACCTTGATTTTGCACTTCTGGGCCCCCAGAACTGTGAAAAAATAAATTTCTGTTGTTTAAGCCATGCAGTCTGTGGTATTTTGTTCAGGCAGCCCTACAAAACTAATACAGAGACTCAGAGTACAGATACTGAAAACCATCATATACTGAGGTACTCATATCTCAAACTTCTTGAATTGTGCAATAGCACAGTGTTTTCTAACTTATGATCATTTAAAATAGTATTTCAGGTCTTCCCTGGTGGCGCAGTGGTTGAGAGTCCGCCTGCCGATGCAGGGGACACGGGTTCGCGCCCCAGTCCAGGAAGATCTCACATGCCGCAGAGCGGCTAGGCCCGTGAGCCATGGCCACTGAGCCTGTGCATCTGGAGCCTGTGCTCCGCAACGGGAGTAGGCCACAACAGTGAGAGGCCCACATACCGCAAAAAATAAAATAAAATAAAAATAAAAATATATATATAGTATTTCATTTGTTCCTTACAGCAAGCCTGTTAAATATGAGATTATTTCCCCTGCTTTCAACATGAGAAGTCTGGGCTTGAAGTGCTAACTGGCTTGCACCAAAGCAGAACACTGTTAGGTTGTGATGCTATCTTGTACCTGGACTTCTAAGTTCCAAGTTATCCACACTCTGGCCTTGTCCATGTGTCTTTGGACTTCTTGTGAAAACAATCAATTCCAATTTTTAGAACCTTTTACATCTCTGGGAGATGAAAGACTGACAAAGGTGACTGGAATAAAATATTTTAAGGAAAAAGTTCAGGAGAGACAAAATCATGTTTCATGTCAGAGGTGGGCAAACTATGGCTATAGGCCAAATCCAGCCCACCACCTGTTTTTTGTGTAGCCTGCAAGCAGAGAATGGCTTTTGAATTTTGAAATGATTGAAAAAATAAAATAAGAGTGAATAATATTTTGTGGCACCTGAAAATTATATGAAATTCAAATTTCAGTGTCCATAAAGTTTTACTGAAACAAAGCCACAATCGTTCATTTATTTGTAATCTATGGCTGCGTTCACACTACAACCGCAGAGTTGAGTGGTGTGACAGAGACCATATGGCCCACAAATTCTAAAATATTTACTATCTGGGCCTTTACAGAGAAAGTTTGCTGACTCATGTTTTATACAATAGGATTAGTACCATCCTTTATTATAATTGTTTCAAATAGTCTAGCTCTGGTTTTTCCAGAGATCCTATTTAACTCATAACAAATTTATAGGGTATCACTAATGAGCTGATAGTATTCTTTCAATTAGCTCTAATCTATATTTATGATGTTATTCTATGGGAGAAAAAGATGGTTCAACTTTCAAACAATGCACAAGTGAATTTTTGTAACATACCTGTTGATCAATTCGTGGCTACCTGTTTTAGGGATGATTGATGATGATGAAAGTTGATAGGAATGACAGTTACCCATGTCTATACATTATTCAATTATTCTTACATCTTCTCCCCAAAGCAGGTACTTATTATTCCTGTTTTTCACATTTGGAAAATGAGGATTAATGTAGCTAAGTAACCACCACAATTTAATAGCATCTTCACTATTAAATGGAGTAGGAAGTGGAATCTAAATTGTCCTGAATTGAGAGCTTATGCTTTCAACCATTATGCTCCACTGTCTACAGTAATTTCACTTAGGTAATATTACTTCTATTCATATTTTAATACTTTTATTAACAAACTGTTTTAAAATAAGTACAAAACAAAGAATTTTAAAGTTTTCATTAAAGAAATGCCAATTATATTCACAACTGATAAAAGGAAGACTTCTGAGGACTTTGTAACACTTTACCACTAAAGTTTCAGCGAATCTATTGTTCAAATGTTTGGGTCCTAATCAACGTAGCATACACATATGGGCAGGATTAAACATTTGAACAGAAATTGATATACACCTAATCAAGAAAATTTATCTGGCCACTACATCACCATTACTTTTTTTTTTTTAATATTTACATGTAAGAAAAAGATTTTAGCAATAAACTGAAATAAGGCTAAATGTAGCATATGGCAGTTCAGAGAGCAAAAGGCACTAGAAGAGGTCAAATTTGGGTTTCTTCCTGATAATGTCATTCTTAAGCTCTGAGTCTTAGAAAATCTATTAATCATCTCTAAACCTCAATTTCCTCACCATTAGAATGGTGATAAAATGATACCAACTTCAGAAAATTATTGTAAGGATTAAGTGCAATAATGCCATGCTCTCATCACCACATCACAACCTATAGTATGTATATACATACATACTATATTCCCCACGTGTAAAACATTCATGCACTTGAGTTATGGCACTTCTAACCTCTAGGCTCTTTTGGATTCAATTCCCAGACCTGTGGGCTACCTACTGGTCACAGGGCCTTGAGCTCTGCCTTGTTATCTTCATCTGTAAAATGGGGGTAATAACAGTAATGTGACTGTCTAAAACATTGCTATGAGGCTGTTATTATATCTGTAGTATTTAGAATAGCACTTGGCATATAGTGTGTGCTGTGTAAAAGTTTGCTGTGGTTAGTAAGTCTTTTGTAAACAAATAGAGGGCAGGGATGATATTTTTCTTTCAGTTTCTTCTATAATAGGTTGTGACTTTCCCATATTAAATATATAGATATGAATATGAATATATAGATTAGATGATATAGATATGGACTTATTATAGCTCTAAATCTCCTTACTATTCAATACAATCCAACGAGAATTAAAAATATTGAACCTATTTTAAAACACATTTTAAAGCCACTTCTTGAAAAAGAAGTGTAAGGAAAAAAAGAAGCTCTCTTCTAAGCAGACACACAACATTTGTTGACATTATGAAGCCATAATCCATCATTTTCATTTCTTCATGGTTGACTCCTCATGTCTTTTCTTCACCCAGAAAGTTAAGTGATCATCTGAAGCCAAAGTATCAAATAAAAATGCCAAATCACATATGAAGCCAGCTTCTTCTATATTTAAACTCACAGTCCTTCTCAAATGGCTGACAGAGCAAGGGCGTCACAGTGACGCTGTAGCTTAGCTTATTAGCCACCATACTGTCCTTACTAATAATAATGAAATCCACTTAAAACTTAAAAAAATGAATACTAATACTTTGATTTCATGAGAGCTTGAAGTTCACATTTTCTCCTTCCAAAAGTCTTTGTTTTGCAGGTATTTATAGCACAATAGAATTTGTCATGTGACATTTCCAGGAAACCGCAAACTACTACAGTATAACAACCAAATCCAAATTGTTCTACTGTGTGGAAGAATTTGAATTGTTTTAAATAACTAATGGGGCATAAAACATATTGACTAAAGAATTTTAGTAAGTATATACAGTATTCATAAGCAGGGTATCTTTGTTTCATAGGCAAGACTTTCTCTGCAAAGTACATGGGAACAAAAATACCTTGGGAGACATCTGGGGTCCTTTTCCAAGATTCTCAGAAGTACCTGGAGAGCAGGGGCAAGGCTTGTGGATTGTAATTCAAAAAAGTGCTACAGCCCATCTCACTGCTTGCCCTTGTCCCCAGCACTGTTAAGAATCACTTTCTATTTTGATGAGAGCATTACTTTAGCCCCCAAATAATCCATCATATTGCTTTTAAAAGTCAAGCTCCAATGAAAACATACTGATTTCTTACAACTTACCAAATGTACTTCTTTAGCTTATTAAATGAATTTCACTGTAATCTCTTTTTCATGGCACAATACCATTAAGATTAATAATAAACCTATTTTTGTTATTCCCCCATGATATAACTTACTCGGGTTTGGTGTTTAACCCTTTTGACATGCTTATAGATGCAGAGTTTGTTCCAAAGGCTGCATGTTGCAGGAACTTCCTTCTTGTAAAACTATACTATTTCACTTTCTGATGAAATCATTTTCTGACCTGGCATTCTTTTTTTCTCTTCTACCAAAAAGTTAGTTATTAAACTTTGCTACAAAACCCTTTGTTCTTATTGAAGTCACTTTGCTTGTCTCTCCTACTGAAAGGACACCAAATCCTAAAAGCTGGCAAGAATGCATATGTTTATTTCACCATTGCTCTGCAATTACTGAATTCCACTTAATTATAGCAACAGATGCTCGAGTGTAGGAACCAGAAAAATCAAACGCCTCATTTCCAGGTTATTTTTTTCCATTGCTTCTGCCAACAGCAGATGTGTGAGCCCCTTGTGCTCTGGCGTAAATACTTATCAAATCCTAACAGGTCACCTATGTCACAAACAACATTTCAGATGCAACTGTTTCACCTGATAATAGGCTCTGAAAATAAAACTGTGAGCTGTAAATACAATGTATTCAGAATGAAATGCCATAATGTGAAATTGCTTTTTCTCCAGCTACAACTGAAGTCCTTGACAGTTTTTGGCAGTGATAAATCACCCTCCCATTAATTGTCTTCTCTCTCATTGTGAGGTGAGCTGCTAAAAGGGGCAGTCAACAAAAATGACTTAAAGGACAAGTTTTGGCAAAAAGACAATGAAGAAATCTGTCATTGCTCAGCCTCCAGTAAACTGTCGTAAAACAATCAAAATAGATGTAGCTGGAGTGTTTATGTCTTTGTTAGGAAGATTATAGAATGATAAGTTTACTCTTAAAGAGAGTCAGGATCCAGAGAAACTTAAATTGTGGATCCCTGACACCCTATTCCAAGTGATTTTTCTCCTATAAGACACATTACTGTCTCTTAGATTTGAACATTTTTCTCATCTCTTCAGATTCACACTCTGACCCAGAATAAATGAAAAGTTCCCCAACGTGTGATCACAAGTTATAAAATCTTGTTAACGTAATTCTGAATTTAGTGTAAATTTAATTTTTATAAATTAACTTCAGAAATTCTCGGAAAACATATTTTGCCATAAAACAGGAAAAAGAACTCATACTATTCTACATCCAAAAGTGTGTTTGCCACCAGTAGACAATTTAATATTACCAGATGCAGTATGAGAAAATTATATGTTACTACAGTGCCTGTCAAATGCACCATTTACATTTTAGTTTATATTCAGCAGTAGTAAGTAAAGATGTATAAAAAACGGACCTATTGCTGTTCCAGAATTAAAAATGTTCATATTATATTTACTTCATGGAATTAATGTATTGCTTAAATTGCTGAATCCCAAGTCTAACTGAACAAGATCCCTAAATCTAAACTGCCATTTCCTGGAATGCACACAGTCACCCCTCTTCAAATATCAATATATATTTGAAAGTGATACAGAGGTAGAATATTAGGGTCACCAATTAACGCACAGGTAGAAAAATTCAAATAAAGCAAAAACTGTAAAAGGAATAGTATGCTTTCAGGAATCCTTATGGAATCCCATCTAACGTTCTGAAGCATGATTGGGATATTATCATGTCAATTTTTTTCCAGAGGAATTTGAAATAACTTTAAAAATAATTAAGGGGTATTTCGATTAATACAGGAAATTACTGAGAGTAACTCTATAAGGAACATTTCAATTTATCAAAAAAACATCCCTAGTAATAGATAGATGTCTCTGGTTTACATTAAATGGGGGGAGATAAAGAAATGGTATGTTAGTGCGTCAACAGTGTAATTCAATAAAATGACTAAGTTAAATAAGGAAAACTTAAAATTACACCAAGTCCCATATTGTAGCACAAACGTAATGTTATCTGAATATTAATAAATATAGTTTATAGACTATGACATTAAAATATCTTTTGAATGACAGAAATAAAAATCAAGGGATTGATTTTTTTTTTTTTTCTTTTTTGGTGATGCGCCAGTTTGAGAGCTTACTGAGAGCATATGGAGATAACATATTTGCAAGTCCATCTCTGGAGGATTGCAAAAGGCCCTTAGCTTGTGAAAAACAGCAATGTTATTTTTTTTTAATGTTCCCTATATTTAGAGATTAAATCGCTCACTGCACAAACCCATTTGGAACAGGCGCGAAGGTGAAAAGGATAATCAGTACAGTCACTGGTCCGTGTTTCCTAAACGCTTTTGAAAACATTACTGTGCGTAGGCATAAAATTAGCGGCAGGACCTTAAAAAGGCTGGCATTTAGCATGACTTTTTGGAAAGTGACACCCTCATTTTTTTCTTGTAGGATATCATTAAATTTCAATCGCCCTATGGCAGTGCCTTTCCATTAATAACCAATTCACTGTGTCACTTTGGCTCTCCTTTGAAATAATGAGCCTTTGCTTCGCTTTAATAAATTTAAACATATTCTCAAGGCCAGGGAAGATAGGAAACCGCAGATGGGCTGAGAAAAACACGATTCATAAATCCTTAACTGCCTGAGATCGTTGAGAGCAAAACAAAGTAACACTCGTAAAATATTAAACAATCCCAGCTGTATGAGGGAAGCTTCATTAACAAAAATGGACTATTTACTGCCTTGCTCAGAGCCTGTGGGTGGAGGGAGTCAAAGAAATCTTAAAAAAAAAAAAATTCACTGCCATTTCTTGTGATTCTTTAACCAACTAACGGAACAATGAAAATATTATCTGGAAAGTCCAGTTATTGTCCAGAATTAATAAATATTATTTCAAATCCTATAAATTATTTTTCCCACTGACACACTTTATTTAAAAAGTAACAAATGAATTTTGTTACTAGAATTTTGTTACTAGATTTTTTTCTTGGAAATATTTCCATAAACATGACAAAGTTATTAAACAATTTGTTTTGTTTATCAAAACAAAATGATGCTAATAAGCATTGTGAACATCCTTATAACACTGGTTTCTGAAGTATATGTCAGACTAGAACCAATTTGTTACTTTCTTTTGCTTTTGTATCTGTATTTTATTATCCACTGAATTGTCCCTTAATACATAAGAAATTTTTCTAACATTGAGTTTATCAAAAAGTTTAATATTGGTGGAATATTTGGAACCATACTTAAAGGCTAGACATTCAATGCAAATAATCCTAGCATAGTCGATGGAAATTATGACATATCATCATCAAGGGCAAAATTTTAAATGCCCTGCTTCAAAATCAAGTCCAGCTTGCTGGTGGTATACAAGTTTGAACAACCAAGAGATCAATGTCAGTCTGTTAAATGCTAAGGACTTAGAAGCTCTAACCTTAAAGACAAGCTGACAATTTAGTGGACAGAATGTCAATACTTCTAAACATTTCAAGGACAAAAATATTGCTTTATACTATCTGTGTCACAGTTATTGCAAAAAAAAAATTTAGATTTTTCTTCTGCATTCTGTCAGCACTTTTCCTTTTATTTTACAGAGATACATAATTAAGGAGTTCAATATTGAATAATGCAGAGGCTGACCCTTTTAACAATACATAGCTAGTCTTTTGATATTACATGCTAAAACATAAGAAAAATGAAAATACATTCATCCTTTTTCAATCACTAAATAGTTTACTGAGTCTTTATGTGGATAAAATTTCATAGTGTGTGAAAAAGCATTTGAATAAATATGTGAGATCTTTCTGTCATCATTAGCAATTCCTTTTTCTTATCATATTATAATGGAAGCAAATAACTATTGACATATTTCCCAAAAGACAACCTAAGTTGAAAAGCAATATCATATTCAGTTTAAGATCACAAATATTGACTCTAGATTCTTTCTGCAACTTTGTTTCTTAATCAGCAAAATGGGAAAAATAATATTACCTATCTCCAAAAGTCATCTTAGGACTAAGCAAATTAGTACACGTCAACTTCAACTACTGCTTAGTACATAATAGGCAGCATATACAGGTTAGATTATGACTTAGTTTTAAATGCAATAGTTGTGAAGGAAGTATTGTTCTACCATGATGGTAAAAATATGTATGACTATTGCAAAGAATACTTACAATGAACATTTACCATTATGTAAGAACAGGGTGTCCTGTACTGAATACTAGTATTACAAAGCTATTTGTTGTCAATTCTTGTCATACATTTAAGACTTCCTTTGAATCAAAATCCTGTCTTCTCAGTGAAGTCTTCTGGGGCTTGCTATTACTCTCAGGTTTAGAATCTGCCTAAGGCTCAATTCTTCCATGGAAAGCTTAAACTTTGACTATTATATTCATCTGGTATTAGATCTGTTATTAACATCTTTGAAATATCTTCATCAGATATTTAAAACACTCCCTTTTATTCATCCTTCTGAACAGTAACTAGCATTTTAATAATTATAAATAGGTACTTATATTTAACACTTACTTTTTTTGAGAATGTGAATTGCCTTCCACTACTTTTAAAAAGAGGTTAAAAGTTGATAAAAGTAGTAATGTGTGTATATTTGCGATACACATAACTGATAAAATAAGTTTTCATTTTTTAAATATAAGTTAAAGTAAGTATCTTATAGTTATAAATTACTGAAACCAAATCACTTCCTTTTTTTGTTTTGTAACTTCAGAGCACCTTGAAAAGTCACAGATTATATCTCTAAGAATTGAGGTAGAAAAGTTTAAAGAACTTTGATAACTTAGATGTCATGAGAATGCCATAGTAAATCAGAGGTGAAATAGCATTCTATTTGAGTCTAAATGACTAGTCCCTGAAAAGTTGATATTTTCTTCCCTAACAGTCCTTCATCACTGAATATGGGAAACAATTACAATGAGAGGCATGTGAGCACAGTCTTTGCCACTGGGCTTTCATAAATCTTGCCAGTTCCCAGTGAACAACACCAAATATGCAGCTGAGGAACATTTGGTCTGGCTTACATTAACATATCACAGCAGTCAGAAGTCATTAAGTTTTGCCAATGATTTGAAACAATTTTTTCCATTTCCAAAGTGATTTCTTTTTTGGGAGGAAGAAGGTAGTAAAAACTAAAACAAATGACATGAGAATGGAAGTTACTAACAAAAAAAAATGATAAAGGTCTTTGAACTGCCTTTGGTAAATTTGTTAAGGCTTTTTAAAAGAATCCCTTCACTCTTACACATATCATCAAATAATTCAAGATGGTGCATACCAATTTCATGGCAAACAATGATTCAAGTATAAAAATGCAAATATCATTTACCATGAATTCTTTGTGAATTTAAACATTATAAATTGTAAAGCTGATCAACAAAATTTCATGGTAAAGAAGAGCCCAAACAGTGAGAGGTCTGTGTACGGCAAAAAAAAAAAAAAAAAAGAATAGCCCAATATTTTCAGTTAAAATTTTCAAGGAGATTAAGCACAGAAATAAAGATATTCTGGTTTGTTTTCCAAAGCTCAGCAATGATACACAGTTCATACAGACATAAGAACATGAACAAATTGTTTAGAGCAATTCAGTGATTATACCAGAGTATTTGAAGTGATGGATACAGATGATGAGACTGTAATTTAGAATTCAAATTAATACATTCACCTATTTATGTTAATTCCATCAACTGTGTGGTATGTCTTCTCTTCAAGGAGTAAGATTGCTTCAGGAAAAAGAAGGTTTCAGAAACAGAATCCATGATTCCAATTCCAGTTTCCCTGCAGGACAATTGTGTCACCCTGAACAAGTCATTTAACCTCCCAGAACCTCATCTGTAAAGTAAGGATAATAACATCCACCTTGCAGCTTACAGTGAGGATTAAAGATAACAGAGAAAACTCAGTAATTGTCCCACATTATATGTTCTATAAATGGTAGCTATTAATACTAATATTTTTAAAAGTCAAATTAGTGTCTCTACTGTCAGCATGTACATTATTATGTATTCTCACATATAGTGAATTTTATTAATTGTCAACCATACCACTAAGAAAAGACCTTTTATCTTAATAGATAAGTGATAAAAGAAATTTATAAGCTTACCACAAGTAAGACTGGAGTTACTGAAACAGAGGGGGAGGAATAAATAAAGCACTTACTATGTGCCAAAGGCTGTGCTTATTTTATTATGTGTTTTCATAAAGTGCTTCAAACAATATTTAGATTTAGATATTTCTATTGGTTTATTATTATACCTCTCATAATGCAGCAATTGGGACTTAGAGCCAGATCCACCTGCCTTGAGGTCTGTATTCTCTCTCTAATGCTATGTTCCTGGAAAATGACTTTAGAAAATATTTACTAAAGACTTCAGAAAGCTTTATAATATATCATTTTGTCAAAGGGTATAATCTAGCTGCATCTACATATTACCATTCATTTTAAATGCAAGTTCAGCCAATCACAATTCCTTAATTACTTGATATTATAAAGTTTCAAAAAGTCTGCATTCTCCTTGTAAGTATTTTACTTTCTTCCCAAAGATCAGATCTAAAGTAACTGATACTGTAGAAAACAAACATTTTGGGAAACAAAATTTGGGGACCAGTATTTTAGCAAAATGGCCATTAGAAAGCAAGCAGAGTCACATTAACAAGGTTCAATTTATACTCAAAGGAAAAGACTTCCGTATATAGATCTTTTCTATCAAATTACTTAGGTTACAGTTAAAAACAATATTTGCATTATATTGGCTCTTTCACTGTTACAGATTTTTTTGAAATAACTTTTAAATAAAATTAGAGTATACTATATTAAATAAATGCAAAACAACTAAATATTGCAGACGAAAAATTGAAGTAGTAAAATTTGAATGAGTAACACAACACAATTACGGAAAGCATGTAAAGCTTTTCGACTCTGTGTGCCTTGGAACACTAAGGAAAAATTAATGTTATTTGTTTTACTACTTAGAGAAGGGCCTGGAACAACAAATAAACCTCTCCCAATGCTATATATCAATTCTAGGGCATGCTACCCTCGCAGAAAGGGAAAAATATGTTCTGATCACTGCCCCTACGTACTCTTTTTTGTTTGTTCTATAATTTTCTAACTTACATGGTTTGGTAGTGATTGTTTTAAAATATATATTATTTTATTCTCTTCTTTAATAACACCTGAAAGTTATCCTATATTCTTTAGATGAAGTCAAATTTTTTTAAAGTTACTTAAATTTTAAAAGAGGTTACAACGCTGTTCTTTGTAGGAAAAGGAAAAGGGTTGGAGAGAAACTCTAGGGAAGGGGTGAGCTTGAAGCCCACTCTTAAGGTAATCACTTGTCTGTAGGTGCCTACTTGCCTTCTCAGTGTCACTTTACTTGTTTCTTTTGCTAAAGAAGCTCTTAAATGATTAAAGATCTCTAATGATTTCACAGAGGGAAGAGAAAAGAAAGACGAGCAACCCATATTTCCTGATCATCTTGTGGTTAAAAAAAAAATAATAAAAACCTTAATATTAGAAACTAATACTTTGGGGCTTCCCTGGTGGCACAGTGGTTAAGAATCTGCATGCCAATGCAGGGGACACAGGTTCAAGCCCTGGTCCAGGAAGATCCCACATGCCACGGAGCAACTAAGCCCATGAGCCACAACTACGGAGCCCACGAGACACAACTACTGAAGCCCACATGCCTAGAGCCCGTGCTCCGCAACAAGAGGAGCCACCGCAATGAGAAGCCCGTGCACTGCAACAAAGAGTAGACCCTGCTCGCTGCAACTAGAGAAAGCCTGTGCACAGCAATGAAGACCCAACGCAGCCAAAAATAAATAAATAAATAAATTTATTAAAAAAAAAGAAAGAAACTAATACTTTGACATCATAGCATGTCATGGGATTGACATTCAATGCATATTTGTTGAGTAAGTAAATGCAGAAAGGTAAAGACAAATCAGATTTTTCATTTGTAAAAATAATTTTCATTTCTTCTCCATTTTATTTTTTTTTAATAAAAGGATTTCATAAGGTAATTTCTAGGTTGGTTTCAGACTATCATTTTTCAGGTTTTTTTTTTTCTTCTTCTTCCCTTCTTATGATCAACATGAGAGTGGAGGACAGAGGAAGATGTTAGGAGGTGTAAAGTGAGGTAGAAAAAAAATACATAATAACAATAACAAAAATAAGATAATTATGTGTAGGTATCTTCCTCTTGTTAGACAATAATACCAGGCATCCTGTGGATATGAACATTTAGACATCTCTTTATTGAGAGAGGAGTGCTTTTCTAGCTTTCAAGAAAAGTTATATAGTTTAACAAAGAATAAGTTTTATGTGAATTTTTTGTCTTATAAATGTTACATTTATTACCCATGTATAAATATACATTGTTAAACTCACTCAAATTATTTCAGAACATAACTGAATTTCAAATACACTGTGTTCACATTCTCCTAATGAAGGAAGGTCTATGGAGGTGTTTACAACCTTATAAACAAAAAAGAGATGTTTGTCCTTGCATAAACATATGGGAACTGAAGAAAAACTCAAATGGCAAGTCATTAAGAGTTATGCAACTGTGGATGAAGACCTCTAGAATGAATTCTGAAATTCCCTAATCTCATATTAGATAAACAAAGTGAAACTCTGCTTAATAAATGTATTTGCATAATGAGATCATCATTGTTTCTTTTTTAAAATATTAACTCAGAAATAGGACTTGGCCTGTTAACGCCTGAAATATTAAAACATAAGAAGAAAGGAACGGATAAACAAAAATCAGCCCTTGAGATAAATACACAAAGCTAACGTTATAGGAAAATATGAGTTACATGTCTAATGATTTTAAGTAGTTACGTTATAAGTGTTGCCATTTTGTGTGCTTGTTTGTTCTCAGAGGTGTTGTACTCAAAACGGGTTGGTAAACGGAAAACACAGCCTTATGACTTGAAGACCTCTTTTGAATGCCTGTTCCATGATACTGAGTTTTTAGGTCTCACTCTTAAAATAAATACAATGTTTTTATATAGTTGTCTTGATGAAGAACCATATTAATATAAATATAAGTGCATGCTGTGTCTGGCATATAGTAGGTACTTAATAAATTCTTGCTATTATTGTAAGGATCATTTTCCTCTTTCATTCAGAAAGCAGAAAATAAGCTAATCATATTATTTATTTATTTATTTATTTGCGGTATGTGGGCCTCTCACTGTTGTGGCCTCTCCCGTTTGCGGAGCACAGGCTCCGGACGCGCAGGCTCAACGGCCATGGCTCACGGGCCCAGCCGCTCCGCGGCATGTGGGATCTTCCCGGACCAGGGCACGTACCCGTGTCCCCTGCATCGGCAGGCGGACTCTCAACCACTGCGCCACCAGGGAACCCCAGCTAATCATATTATTGAATCACTTTTTATAAGACCTATGACAATGAAACAATGATAAAGTCCTTGGTTGAACATTGCCAGTAGTTAAGTCTTTACTGATATTTTTGCCATTTTGTAAAGACAATTTAGCTGACAATAGTTCTTTGGGGTTTTCAAATATATTGCGTTGTAAGACTATGTTATTAAAATCTATCCCTGGAAGAGAATTTTGAGAAAAAGATATATTGCCTTTCAATTTAAAAATTGGTTTTAATTTTAGAAATACTGAGAGAGATGAAAAAAGTAAAACAAATTATGAAAATTTTAAATCAGTTTACTTTTTCAAATATTTATACCCCACTTTCTAACATTTACTATTTACGTGTTAAATTGTTCCACCAAAAGCAATCTAGAGGGGTGTCTCCAACACCAACACAAAGTAATTGGAAAAGCTTTACCAAAATAAAAACTAAGAAGTCTGTCCTTCACAGTACTTAATTATGAAAAGCTTACACTACCGACGAAAGATGAGATTTTGGGAAAACCTGAAAGGAAAAGAAAATCTCTAATATGTTCATAAGCTTAAAGATTTCTAGTATATAGTAAGCATTCAGTAAATACCAATTGACTTCCTTCTCCTTCCCATTATTGACTGAATCATGAGGATAATAATAACTTTAGGAAAAAATGCTTTTGTCTTAATAATCCATGACAGTAGCCCTAATTATCTCTTCCACTTTGTATTTGCTTTAGTACCTCAAAATAATTGGGATATATGTGATGGTAGCAAGTTATATATTAATATATTTCTCAATTAATTTTATTTTGGGGGTGTCAAATGGAATTTACAAGGCTCTGCCTAATTTCAAATAATATGATGCACTTTCCTATATATCAGGTATATTATATTCAGAAAAATTAATGGCAAGTGAATCCAAAAAACACTGGGAGACATTTTTACCCTATTAGAAACAACATATTTTGAGTTTACCTACTTTGATGAGTAAACTACTGTTTTTAGAGCAACTAGTCAGAAAAGATGTTTGAAACATTTTTTTTTGGAAAAATACAAAAAGCGATACAGTAACTTTTTTTTTAATGGTTAGGAGAATCGGAGAATATAATGGAAACTCTGAGTCACAGAAAAGCCCTTCAAAGCATATTTCAGAAGATTTTTTTTTCTGTCTTTTCCACTAATTGCAGTTAGAGCAATTTTTATTCCATTTCGCTCATCAGACTATTTGTAGGTCAGCATCCAAAGGAATAAAAGAAAGTCTCATATGTAATTCCTTTTATTTCAAACTAAAAAATATCATGAGAAAAGGAAAAGACATAAAATAGTAAAACAAAGTCAAGAGAAAACTCCAAGCTTGACCATTACTTGTTTGCCTATTTTTCTCAGTGCTTCAAATTAGGCTTAAGCACTATGATATTGAAATCATTATTAAAACTTGGAGATTTGGCATTAACAGATATACACTACTATATTTAAAATAGATAAACAACAAGGACCTACTCTATAGCACAGAGAACTATATTCAATATCTTGTATAATGGAAAAGAATCTGAAAAATAATATGTATATATACAACTGAATCACTTTCCTGTACACCTGAAACATTGTAAATCAACTGTACTTAAATAAAAAAAGAAAAAAAAAACTTGACCACAGTTATTTCAAGACCATATTAAATTCGAATATGCCACTTTAAGTAATCTCATTAAAATTAGTTTAAGGGTCTTTCCAACACTTTTTTCAACATTTTATACAAGAACCCCTTCTCTCTCTCTCTTCCCACCCCACCCCCACTTGCATAGAAAGAAAGACTCACATAAACACACTAGAAGCTTGGTCAGGAAATTAGACATCTTATCTTCAGGTTTGCTCAATAAGGACCAATAACCTGGGCCTGCGGCACTCTTCATGATAACTGCCTTTACAAAATGAAATTTTGACTTCTTCACAGCTTAGCTACAAGAAGACAGTATCAGTGGACCTGCATTTCTGTGCAATATGAGGGGTAGTAAAAGATTTCAGCATCTGACAGGGGAAAAATGAAGAACTGATAAAAAAATCTTTGAAATGTTCTCTCAATGAGAGGCAACATATTTTATGTGGATTTACATTTTTATTATTGTTGACTTTCTTGATAGACAGAAGGTATACTAAACAGGGAACACATAAAATGATGGAAAAATACAAACATCAATAGCAACAAGGAAAGGACCAGAATCTTTCAAGAAATATTTATTTGTTTTTAAGATCTAATTATCCTTGATATCTTAACTGTGTGCTTACTTTGTTGATGGATTTGGAATCATTGAGTAATATTTATTACCTTAATAATATCTACACAAATCATAAAGAAAAGGAAAAAAATTCTTGAATTATATATTGACATTTTACTTCTAAAATTAGCCAAAATATCAACACCAGATCTTTTAGCTTCTAAAGGGTAAACGATATTTTGATGGTTTCCAAAGTCAGGAATTGCAGCTATGTAGAATGAAAAGAAATAAACAGCATCTAGATTTTACAATAAAATATTCTAAATCTTAGATTAGGAAAAAGAAAAACTTCTAAAAGAGCCAGAGGATGATGAAGTAATATTGATGATGATAAAAACTGTAAATTCCATTGTTATATAATGTCATGAAATATTAAAGTTACAACCCATATTTTTAATAGTGTATACATACTATTTGAAAGGGGAAAAAGTTTAAATTTATCACTTAAATGAACCCACTAAAATAAAATTGTGCCTTTACTTTGTTTCTGTCTGTAAGTTTTCCAAAACAAATAAACCTGCTGAAATTCTAGATAAATTATCTAGATACGTTATAGATAATTTTCTTTTCCTCTAAAAGAGGTGAGAGGACTTCCCTGGTGGCGCAGTGGTTGAGAGTCCGCCTGCCGATGCAGGGGACACGGGTTCGTGCCCCGGTCCGGGAAGATCCCACATGCCGCGGAGCAGCTGGGCCCGTGAGCCATGGCCGCTGAGCCTGCGCGTCCAGAGCCTGTGCTCCACAACGGGAGAGGCCACAACAGTGAGAGGCCCGCATACCGCAAAAAAATAAAATAAAATAAAATAAAAGAGGTGAGAACAACAAGCTAAAAGAAAAGGGACAAGAAAACTTTGACATCTTAACTCCAAGAACAATACTTAACATATTAGAGCATCTGTATGTTTCTTAAAATTATTGTAGTAAGTATAAAATATTTTATGTAATTTAATTTTATAATGCAGAACAATGATCTTTAGAAAACCAAGCTTAATATTATCAATATATTAGTATCTTGTTATGTCATAATATTGTACAATGCAAAATTCTGATTAAAATTTGGTGTAAGAGGGCTTCCCTGGTGGCGCAGTGGTTGAGAGTCCGCCTGCTGATGCAGGGGACACGGGTTCGTGCCCCAGTCCGGGAAGATCCCACATGCCACGGAGCAGCTGGGCCCGTGAGCCACGGCCGCTGAGCCTGCGTGTCCGGAGACTGTGCTCCGCAACGGCAGTAGGCCACAATAGAGAGAGGCCCGCGTAACGCAAAAAAAAAAAAAAAAAAAAAAAAATTTGGTGTAAGAAAACCTTAAAGACATTTTCTTCTAGACATTGATTATATTTTTAGATGTTATAGACATAATAATGGGCATCTATCATGTAAATTTTCTTTACAAAATTAAAACTCCCAAATGGTTTGTACCATGCTTAAGAACTTACAAATAACATATTACTAAGATTTTTTACTATGATTTGGAAAACTTTTATTAAGTAACCAATCAATAATAAAGTAGTGAAAATGAGTATCAAATTTTGGTCATGAAAAAATGAGACAGTCTCAGAAAACTTGATATGGAAATTAACAATACATTTGCTTTATTTTATAGACATGGTAAGTTCCTTAACAGGTTCTGTGGATTACAAAACGCTAAAATTAATTCAGATGAATTTTTCCCAAGTCAGCGCTTTGATGCTGAGTATATTTTGCTTTAAAATATTTGCTATGAACACTTAAATGGCTTGGTTTGCACTTTATTTACTTTATTGAAGTCAAGATTGCCAATCTTCACTTTTGATAACTTCCCAAAATACATTAAACCTTAATAAAATCTTATGGCAACTGAAAATATTTGTATAAATATTTTGAAGATTCAATAATAATCTAAAGAAGTCTTTAAAAGTGTCAAACAATGGTTTAACATTTTCTCCCAAGTTGGCTAGAGGGAAAAGATGCATTTAAATGTACACATTTTAGTTTGTTGGAGAGTTTCTTTATAAAATAATGAGTGAAAATTCTGCACCAAAATTAGAGTTGAAAATGGTTAAACATGGTCGTTAAAGTATTTTTCCTTGAGTGACTAATGCCCATATTTGTTTTATTTGATAAAGAATTTTATTTACTCTCATTTTAAGGGTAAATGATTAAGGGGAATGTATTGATTTGATCCTCCTAAACTATATTATAGTGAAAATTTAACAAATATAGATGTAACTAAAGTTAACATTCCGTAAAAAAAAAAAAAAAGAAAGAAAACAGTGTAAGTGATAGTCTAAGTTAAATGGTTTTTAAAATTAGTAAATTTACTAAAAAAGTCGATTTAAAACACTTTAAATATTTTTAGCAGGCGAATCCTTTTTTAAGTGAAATTTTATCCCTAAAATTCTAGGCAGAGCTACTTTGGTTAAAGGATTAGTCCATGGAATGCTGTGATCTCATCTCACCTCATTCTTGAGACATCCTCTCCTCTCAAAACCTTAGGGCTTAATGTAAAATACTTAGAAAACTACTGACAGGCAGTGTGCTGTGGGAAACAGAGCATATGGGAGAAGAAAGATATTTATCAATCAATTTCTTGACGGCATTTTCTACCAAGTGGCTATGAATATAAGTATTTTAACTTTGTTGTAATTGTATGACAAATGTCATTCCTCAAATCCAAGCTTAAGCATGATATGGAATGCATTCACTTAACAAATACTTTGAGTGTTTTGTCTGTATGGGCACTCAACTGCATGATGGGTTGAAAGTGGTAACCCTCATGGACTTCACAAAAGGCTCACACCTCAATGTAAGAGACTCTGATTTCTCTTTTGCTATCATGCTCTCCATTATTAAATCTCCAAGCAAACCCATTCAGCACCACTCCAAGCAATCCATTTCTCTCCATTTTAATTGCCAACACCTTAGTCAAAGTCACCAGCATTTCTCACCTACACTCTTTAACAGCCACTTAACTAGTTTCTTCTTCAATTTTAGTCCTCCCACCCCATTATATATTTGCAGCACAAAAGCCACTTAAAATTATGTCATTCCCCTGCTTAAAATCCTCAATGGGTGCTTAAGAAATACAAAACTTCTTATCACAGAGTACAAATGATCTGGTACCTCCCTACCTTCCGGACTCCTTACCATGTTTTCCACCTTAATCTTTATGTGCCAGCCACCAGGTTTCATGAAGGCTCTTTCTGCTCAGGGCCATGGACCTGCTTGTCCCTTTGCCTAAAATAACTCCCCTCCCATCTCTGGACTTTCCCTGGCTGCCAGGCATTGTCTTGTCATTCAGACATCAGTTCAAATAGTACCCCAGAGAGGCCTCTTGGGGTCATCTTTACTCATAATGCCCCGCCCTGTTCTTATCACATGACCCCATTTTGTATTGCTCATAGCACAAAATACCATTTGATATTCCTTCATATGTTCGCTTCCCTAGTAGTTGTTCGCTTGTTTATAGTTGACCTCTGATGAGAAGATAAACTCCACATTTACAGAGGCTTTTTTTTTTTTTTTTTTACATCTTATTCAGCACTGTGCCCCCAGGAGCTATCCCAGTGCTTGGTCCTCAGGCTTCAATGAGACCCATGTCAACTATTTCTTAGATGAAAAACCTTCTTCATATGCACTAAATTTCTTTCACTGTGCTTAAGGGTACTCTAACTCAGTGTGCCCTCCCCAACCTGCCTCCCTTCCATAATCAGGAAATCCTTATATACAAACTACTATACTATATATAACATAGACAACTAATAAGGATACTGTATAGCACAGGGAACTCTACTCAGTACTCTGTAATGACCTATAGGGGGAAAGACTCTAAAAAAAAAAAAGTGGATATATGTATAACTGATTCACTTTTCTGTACACCTGAAACTAGCACAACATTGTAAATCAACTATATTCCAATTTAAAAAAAACACACACACAAAGAAATAAGACCATTTCAACTCCCCTGATTTTAGAGATAAGAAAGAAAAAAAAAAGTTCCCTTTCCCTAATTTTTTCCTAAGTACCCTTTAAAAAAATATTTGCAAATGGTTCTGAAGAACCTAGGGGCACGACAGGAATAAAGACGCAGATGTAAAGAATGGACTTGAGGTCACGGGGAGGGGGAAGGGTAAGCTGGGACCAAGTGAGAGAGTAGCATTGACATGTATACACTACCAAACGTAAAATAGATAGCTAGTGGGAAGCAGCCACATGGCACAGAGAGATCAGCTCGGTGCTTTGTGACCACCTAGAGGAGTGGGATAGGGAGGGTGGGAGGGAGATGCAAGAGGGAGGAGATATGGGGATATATGTATATGCATAGCTGATTCACTTTGTTATACAGCAGAAACTAACACACCATTGTCAAGCAATTATACTCCAATAAAGATGTTAAAAAACAAAAAATGAATAGTTGTTGGTAAAAATAAAGGGGAAAAAGGAGAGGAGGGTGAAGGAAAGAAATTTCAGGAATGTCTATGTTGTTACAATGTCTACTTCTAAGGAGAGATACAACAAAGCCTTCAATGGCTCCTTCATACTTAATCATTCCTTCTTTGATGCCACCTTGGATATACTGTAGTTGTTAGATTTATCACACTATAATTTTGTCTCATGTTTGTTTTCCTTATTAGAAATTGTGCCCCTTGTGATGCCCTGTTCCTCTTTGTACCTCCAGTATCTGGTATGATGCCTGATGCAGAGTAGCTGCTCAATACATATTTGCCATTTTCTAGAAATGTACAGAAAATGCATATATTTGTGTATATATATGTATATTTATATATTTCCATCAAACTCTTCCTACTGAAATCATAAATACATGAGTGATACTAGCGTTTTCCCTAAATATACCCCACAAGAATCCAAATCATTTTATGCATCGGATATGCCAGCTTCTGAATTTTCATTGAACCCTTTCCTACTTCTCTAGACCTGCAAACATAACCACCCATCAACTGGATGTCAGGGTACACTATTGTTTGACCTTTAAAGATAGGTGCCCCACCCAAGGCCACTGCTTTTAGATACTTCACATTGATTGTTTCTCAAGGCTAGAGTATAGAAGGAATTAAAATAATACTAAGGTTAAAAATCTAATTATTTGAACTTTTAAGATAAAATACCTGAAGCTATCATCAATTTCATCATTTTATTAGGAAAGAGATAAGTGTAGTTCTATGAGTTTTTGTTTGTTTGTGTTGTTGTTCTGTTTGTTTTCCTCCAAGGAGAATTACTTTATGCAAAACTGATTTTGTCTGCAGTGTTTGAAAAGGCAGGAGTGACAAAAGAAACTTTGGAAGGTCCTCCCTACCTATATAAGAATTCTGAGCAAGGAAAGGGATTAGAGAGAACACAGATAAGAGATTGTGAACTTGGAAGGAAACGCTGACACTCCACTTACACAGAATCATGTAATTCCTGTAGTAAGTTAGATATTTCAATACTACATTTGAAGTGACTAACGAACGTTGGGATTTAGTTTGAATGGTATAGAGTGAATGTATTTCTCACTAGTACATTTTACTCCTCTGAAGATATTAAATAAGAACCATGTAATTAATTCCATGAGACCATAAGACGCAGCCATAAACTCTACAGTGGCTAAAGAAGACTCTAATATCCAAAAATGAGGGAATGAGGCTCCTGAAGATCTAAAAAGAGAGGCGGGACCCATGAAAATAGGTCCTGAAGAACTGGGATAATGTGCTGGCTTTCTTTAACACTACATCTGTGGGAAAAAAAAAAAAGAACCTCAAGTGCTAAGAAAATCAGCAGTCTGAAATAAACAAACTTTCACATGAATTTCCCCAGAGAAAATTACTGGGGAAAAATCAACCTACAGCTGAAAATCAACCTGCAGAAGTTTCTGAAGATTTTTAGAAACTGCAAGCTATATCACAAATTTAGTTTAAAAAGAAAAATCTTTAAGATTGACTGAAGTTTCAAGTGTTAGGCACCTTTCTTGCCTAAGGAAGTCTACTTTTATTTTTGTTTTAAATCAAGATTTCAGCATCAAGTTAAACATGTATTTGTTGCATTTCAATTTTGTTTAATCTTTCCTGTCCTTTTTAAAGGAAGACCAACTAGGAGGTGAAAGACTTGTACACTGAAAACTATAAGGCATGGATGAAAGAAACTTAAGAAGATACAAAAAAATGGAAAGACATTTCATGCTCATGGATTAGAAAAATGAATATTGTTAAAATGTCAATACTACCCAAAACAATCTATAGATTCAATGTAATCCCTATCAATATGGCAATGGCATATTTCACAGAACTAGAATAAGTAATTCTAAAATTTGTATGGAACCAACAGAGACCTTGAATAGCCAAAACAATACTGAGAAAGAAGAACAAAGTTGGAGGTATCATGGTCCCTGATGTCAAACTACTACAAAACTAACCTCATCAAAACAGTATGATACTGACACAGAAACAGATATCTCACACCTGTTAGAATGGCTATTATCAAAAAGACAAGGAATAACACGTGTTGGGGAAGATGTGGAGAAAAAGGGACTCTCGTACACTGCTGGGGGGACTGTAAATTGGTGCAGCCACTGTGGAAAACAGTATGGAGTTTCCTCAAAAAATTAAGAATAAAACTACCATATAATTCAGCTTTTCCACTTCTGGATATTTATCCAAAGAACATGAAAACATTAATTTGAAAAGATATATACATTCCTATGTTTACTGAAGCATTATGCACAATAGGCAAGATATATATGGAAACAATCTAAGTGTCTGTCAATAGGTGAATGGATAAAGAAGGAGTGGTATATATGTAATACAATGGAATACTACTCAGCCATAAACTGAAATACTGTTCAGCCATTTGCAATAACACAGATGGACCTAGAGGTTATTACACTAAACAAAGTAAATCAGACAAAGAAAGACAAATGTCTTATGATCTCTCTCATAAGGAGAATCTAAAAAAAAGTTTTGTAACTAAAACAAAACCAACCAACAAACAAAATGAAACAAAAGTGAACTCATAGATGCAGAAAACAGATCAGAGGGGAAGGGGGTTGGGTGTGGGCAAAATTGTTGAAGAGGTCAACTGTATGGTGATGGATAAGAGCTAGACTTCTGGTGATCGCTTTGTAGTATATACAGATGTTGAATTATAATGCTGTACATCTGAAATGTATATGATTAAAAAAATTAATAAAATAAAAGGAAGGACTAACATTGTTAACAGTGTAATTAAAGAGTTTAAATCATTTTAGAAAGTAAGTATTTATATTTACCATCACACTATAATTCATTTCTCTTTCTTCAAGACTGCACAGTTGATTATATTTTATTTTGTAATTACTGAATAGAGTCAAAATATTTAATATTTATATGTTAGAGTGCAAATGTAGCTAAAACTGTTATGGTTCTACTATATTCACAGAGCTCTATTTGTTAAGAGAAAAACAATGGTGGAAATCGCTTTCTTATTTACTGTTCTATAAAAGCATTCTCACACTGGGTCTAGCTGCTATTATTTATTTTTTTTTAGTCAACTCCTGGTTTCCTCCTGCCTCTGGAACTTGCATGTTCTATGGTCTGTAGTGATATTCATTGATGGGTGCTCCTGATATTCAGAAAAATGCTCTTCTTAGCCTCTTTCCCATAAAGTTCAGCAGTGACACCAGAGATTAGGTTTTGTGTGCTTTTCAGTTATGGATTATAAGAAACATCTCCTTCAAAAGACTCACTAGAAAAAAAAAATCTCTGAGAGATAACTTCCAAATTAACTGTTCGATTCCCAACTATGAATCTATATCATGTTAAGCTAACAGGAGCCTACAACTTGCAATATTTTCATGAGCTCTTTGAAAATCTTAATGACAGGAAACTCTATCAATATGAGAATTTACAATGATATAAGTAATCTACATGCATACATTCCTCATGTTTTGATTTCCTAAATAAAGCTTACATTTCTTTCTAATTCTTTCAAGACATTATCTTCTACGTATTCTATTTTATTTTTTAATGAATTGAACTTGGACAAAATAGAAAAAGAAAAATCACAGCAAACTTGAATTCTTTACCATGCATTTTTCAACTCAATGAGATCTAAAAATGTTATGAAAATTCTACAGTTAATCAATGCATTTAAAAAGAAAGCATCAAAATAAGTTAGAAAAGAAAGGGCATTAAAAAACTGTAGTTATGGGAGAACTGAATCTATTTTCAAGAGTTTCTTCTATTTTTTAGTTTGTTTTAAAATATGGAAAATAAAATAAACTTGATTTAAAAGATGATATTCTTTATCATATCATAAAATATTAGAAAGTTCTTTTCAGTATCAACAAAATAAATCACCAATAGTATAAGATAAGCTTTATGAATTTCTACTTCCATGTCACTTATTCTATATTATATAGCAAATGCTTATTTATAACATGAATTCACAAGACAATATAATTAGAAAATATTTCCAGTTAGATTCAGTATTATGGCCCTAAAAATGATGCATTTATGTTAATATAAAAGTATACCTGCTACATTTTATCATGCATTAGAGATTTTAAGCAGGTAAGCTACACAGCATCTGGAAACCTAAGCAGAGGCAAAGTCGGCTATAACAAAGGCACTGTAACAGTTCACCTTCAGTGAAGAACAATAATGCATTATTAAATTCACTTTCCTGCTCAGTGGTTACACTTAGCTGACCACAGCAAATTTGCTCACTGCCTGGTCCTCACAAGTTGGCAGAAAAATAGATTCTGTCACATTTAACGGGTTTAGAAAATGACAGGATGCCTCTTTTGTTTTAACTATAAACCATAATCTTTCAGAAGTAAATATAATTACAAATGCCTTTGGTCATGTCATTCCTAGGACAGATATTATATGTGGGTTATCACAAAAACAAATATCACCATAACTATCATTAATAAATGGAACTGATACTATATATAAAAAAATCCAGATTTTTTACGGTGCTTTCATTCTATATAACATCATAATTCTTATGATACAATAAAAATTTTTTTGAAATCTTATAGCTCTGTGGACATTATGGCGATTTGTAGGTTTTTATTTTATTTAAATTTATGTTACTCACACAAATTAGGATATTTGGTCTACCATAAAAATATCATAGGTAGCAAACTTACTAATCAAGTTCTACAATATTTTCTAAGCTAAAATTGGAGGTATTTTTCAAGTAATTGATTGATCACCAACATAAATAAAAATCTATATGGTGGTTATCTATTAATCCCATAAGCCCTTTCTTTACACATACATGTCCTATTAATACATGTTCTTTATTTTAAGTTTTGTTAAATACAAATTATTATATTTCATAGCATTTTTCATGAAGTAGGAAAGAAACAATATTCTGAACTTTATTTCCCTAGAAATATTTTTGTAAGTAATAGGTGCAAACTATGATGCTAGTATTTGTGGAAAATGAAGTTCATTGATTATTTTGTTCTTTATAAAGTCCTAGTATATAAGGTTCCATAGAAATTTCATTTTAGAATGCTTTGCAATCAGGTGTATGGTATTAACTAGCCAACACTAAGCAAAGAAAGATTGCTTCCTTGGATGATACTGAGAATCAGTTACTCAAGGAAGTATTTTTATGGTTTTCTGGAATGATATTCTATTGGCTCTTAAACTTTCTCTTATGTCTGACTTAATTTCTCTTAATGATTATGATTTTTAAAAAACTGTCATGGCTTACCTTAATATTTCATTATACAAATAGACTATACAAGACCTTCAATAAAAAGGTAAATTATGGAAAATATCAAAGAAAACATTCATTACTTGACTATTTAAGATCTGGATTAATTTTTTTTCTTTGCAAGATGCATATTGGATTTGCAATTTGTATACATAAACTTACTCTACATATTACAGTTTATATATACTAGTTTAATTACATTACATTATTATTGATAATATCATATGAATTATTTGCTGTCATTAAACAGAGGTCTTCTGCCATAATTAAATGAAAACAAGGTAAAAGCATAACATTTTTGCTTGGAATATCAGTGACAGTTTTACTTGTTAAGAGTTAAATTTTTGTTATCTAAAAAAAATATACCCTGTGAAATTTGCTTTGCGATTGATTTTAATTATGTTGATTCTAAGGGTTCTAAAAATGAGTTACTACAGTATTCCACTCTAATATCCTTTAGCTTAACATCCTTTAAAAAACTTATTGACATTTATGGCAAAATCACTGATCTTTGCCCAGTTCTTTTCTTCGACATTACAAATTGCAAGATTGTAAACGAATTATAAAAAAATGTACCATTGTACAGAGAGAAATCTATTATGTGAAAAAAGTAAAAATAACCGTCTTTAATCATCTGAATTAATTTCATACATAACTGTAGTTTTTCTCATTTGGTGGTGGAGATTTAAATTATTAGCCATAAATAATTGGTAGAAAGAAAGAAATACATGTGTTGATAATGTCCTATTGACTATTGATCATGTCACTTTCATGATTCTGAACTTCCCTCTTAAAATTCTTTCCTGATAAATAAATATTTCTCTTTGGGGGCTGGTCTAAACCAATGAGAATGGGACTAGTTCTTCTCCATCCACTGCCATGATTCCTGAAACATTGACAGTGTTCAGTCCATCAGTGTTTCATACATGAATGCTGTAAGAAGACAAATTTTTCTTCAAAGAGAAAATATAAACTCTAATTTGAATTCTAACTTTAGAGTTTCTCATTGTACCTTCCATGTACTATGGAAAAAAATAATCCTAAGGCTAGTCTACCTTTAAAAAGAAAACCTAGAGCTTTGGCTATTTGAAGCCAAAAGTAGGATTCAATTTGGACAATAAATGGACATTTTGAGAGGACTATAATCTCAGCTATTTGCATCATTAGCAATTATTCCAAGCCTATGAAGGCTCTTAGAATAAAAAGAATTATAGTGGAATCAAATATATATATATATGAAATAAAAGATTGGAGACCCTTGAGGAATATGAATTAATAGTAAACAAAAAAAAAAAAGGAGGCTGTCTCCAATATTACTGGAATAGACTTCTCTCTCCTTCCACCCGCTGCCTAAACTTGAATATTGCATTTAAGTTAGGATGCAGCATGAGCTATGATTATGTTGGGATTGAAAGGATTTAGGTTCATCATTAGAAACTCAAAAGCAACAGAAGAAAAATTTAATCCTATTGACTTTGGCCTCTGAGTAATGTTTGGAGGAGAAACTGGCATTAGCATGCATCCTTTATTGGAGTCTTTTATAGATTTATAATCCAATGTTGTTTTTTCTTTAAGCTGGATCCTAGTAAAGATGATATAAACTGAAAACTCAAAATACTTAGATTAAAACAAAACTAACTAAAAAAACCTCAAGAACAAATATGTAAATTGCAGTTTAGAGGAAAACTACAGAAAAAAAAAAAACTTGATTTGCATAATGCTTTTATTTCCATGTATGGAGACATAATTAAATTCTTGATTTCTTTCTCTGTAGACAAAGGGAACCAACATTCTTGAACAGATAACTGTTCCAAATACTTTTCTAAGTGATGCATAGAGTATCTAACTTAAATCTTGTGAGATAAGGAAATACACTACCCTTAAATTGCCCACCTGCCTAGATTTGGATTTTATTTTAGATAGCATAAGTGGAGAGAACACTGA